>NC_088202.1:27852691-27917091 GCF_037126465.1 Ornithodoros turicata | reverse complement strand
AAACGCCGCCGGTACGACCTTCTGGGTACCTTCAGCAAATCGCACCGCCGTCGGCGCCGTTCGAGCAGATTGGGATGGATCTACTCGGGCCCTTCCCACGTTCGTCTTCCGGAAATCGTTGGATAATCGTCGCCGCCGACTACCTGACATGATATGCTGACACAAACGCACTTCCACAGGACACAGCAACAGAAGTGGCGAAGTTCTTCATCGAGAACATCGTACTACGGCATGGACCTCCGACCGCCTTAATCACCGATAGGGGAACGGCATTTACAAGCAGGCTAACACAAGAAATCCTTCGACTGAGCCACACCGCTCACCGGAGGACAACGGCGTACCATCCGCAGATGAACGGGCTCACCGAACGCCTAAACAAAACCCTTGCCGACATGATTTCGATGTACGTCGACGTCGAGCACAAGACATGGGACGAAATACTGCCTTACGTCACGTTCGCCTTTAACACGGCTGTCCAGGAAACGACGGGATTCACACCGTTCCGCCTTGCACACGGCATTGACGCATCGACTATGCTGGACGCGATGCTGCCCCACGAAATCAGTGATGTGCAAAACGACGCTCTGGACTTCACACAGCGAGCAGAAGAAGCCCGCCAGCTGGCCAGACTACGCATTGGTCACCAACAACGCGTCGATGAAAGAAGATACAATTTGCGCCGACGAGACGTACGCTTCAGTCCAGGCGACTTGGTATGGGTTTGGACGTCGATTTGACGACGAGACCTGAGCGAGAAGCTACTGAAGCGGTACTTCGGTTCCTACAAAGTACTTCGACGCATTGGAGACCTGGATTACGAAGTGGTACCTGAGGGCAGCATTCCCTCTCAACGACCCCCGAGGACTGAAATAGTTCACGTCGTTCGACTCAAGCCGTACTACAGCAGGTAGCGCTGAAGACTGCCTGGAAGGAGACAACATCACAAAAAAAGGAAAAAAAACGGCATCGAGACGATGCCACGTCTACGGAGGGGGCAATGCCACGAATCATCATCGAGAAACTTCCAGGGCAGGCACGAAACGGTACATCTCATCCCGGCGCATGCTGAAGAAGAAGCAAGAAGCTTCCATACACATCGCCTGCTCTCTGGCAAACACACGGGCTGTCTCTAGACTTTTCGGCGCGACGCTTAAATGCTTGTGCGCTCCAAGCTGGAGCGTTCATTCTTTGGACTCAGTTGTGTTCAGAGAGCTATCACCCTTGTGTTTTGCTACCAAACAGTCTAATAAGCCGTTCGCTGTTTATTCGACGACTCGCCGACCCATTTCGCTTCGTGACAACATAAAAGCGCATTATAGGCGGGGAATTTTTTTTCTCAGTGGCGAGGACTGCTCGATTTTGCATTAGTGAGTCGCGAGTCATAGTTAGTGCATTCCAGTTAAACCCTTTCTTCTACGCCTTTTCTTTCTTTCTTTTACGTATTCGCGCATAGCAACCAGAGGGAGATGCCCGCTGGTGATGCTGCAGAGAGGGAGATGAGATACTGCTATGGCCTGAAAATCGAGGAGCTTGTTACACAGCCTTACGTCGCAATGACATTCTTTTACAATCTTTCCATGCTGCAACGAAGAGAACTTTTCCAGTACCAAAAGTGCTTGAACCTCAAGCAGTTACAATGCTCTGGAAATGCAGACACAGTTGTGCTGCAAATACATGTTCGGATGTGTAGTGGTGTAATGTTTGGGATTGTGTTTGGCTGTGCCCATTTGAGGGGAACGCTAAGCGAAGTTCACTCCCACATCCCGCGGGAACTCCCACATCTTTGACCTATTACAAGTATGACGACACGGCTCTGTATGCTACAATGTAGGCATTTCTAAATGACAACAGTTCGTAGAAGAAACGCACGTTCAGCTTCGATTCAGCCTTAGTAACTTTCGTAATACATACATCCCAACGTAGTACGTCCCTAGCAAACAAGTAACCCAGAGCTTATGCCGAAATCTGTCCGTAGTTGCGCTACCTATGCGAATTTTCAAGAGTACGTATTGAGGAGGGAACTGAAGCTTTGTTCAAATGGCACGTACAAATATATGGATAACTCACGTTAGCGGTATAAGGACGGTGAACACCTTTAGCTGCTTTGAATCGGGCCCGTAGAACAAATTTATACTGAGCATAAACTTGAGAGCAGACAAGATCAGGCGTGGGTATAGACTGCACCAGTGATGGACAAAGTACCTCAAAATTATACTTAAAGTAAAGTACCAAGTACCTGGCATCATTAGTACTTCAAGTACAGTACAAAGCACCCAATTCCAAATGTACTTCAAGTAAAGCACAAAGTGCTGGGCAAAGTACTTCAAGTACTCATCAAGTACATTGTCAATTTAATCTGTATGACTTTACATTTCACTGTTTAGTATCTGTGTCGTGCTTTTTTGGCAAAACTTTAGCGAGTATTCTTGACAAATGCTTTGAAGCCATAAAGTCATAGGTTAAGTGCTAACCCGTGAATATGAGCTTAATCAGATGTCATAATTTGCAGCTACATGTATAGAGGTAACCAGTGAGCTGTGCTGTGATTATGCAATATAGTATTATACACGGACTGATTCAAGATCACCCGCATCATTCATGTCTCTTGTAACTAGAAATCACCTGAATTCCTCTGTAGCCACTGAGGCGTCACCAGTCATGTCTAAGAAGCTCATCGGCACAGAAGGCTGAGTCTCGCACAAACAATTCGTACTGGAACCACGCTGCCACAGATAGAAACAAATAAGATTGTTAAATTTGTTAACAGGGAAATGAGTTTATGTTTCAAGCGCTTAGAGCTTCTCAACCTAGGCTATTCGGGAGAACTCGTGATCATGAAACCTGAGTTAAAGGTACCCACTGCTACAGCATTGAGGCAACTGTTACTTCAATAATCCAAGGATAATGATGCACGTCAAAGTTCCAGAGCTCAGGTGCCGAAGGGAAGACTACAGTAGCTGCCTAAACTGTGAGTTGCTACTCCCAAGTTACTTGTGGCAGGTTCGGAGTGGGTTCGTGATATGCTAGAAAATTTGAAAAGGGGGAACAGCACGCGATGTCATGAGACCATGTTCGGCTCACTATTTTCTGCCACAAAAACAAAAACAGAAGGAACTCCTGGTAGTGAACTTCGAAATTCAAAAAACAAGGTTAGTACTGTACAATTACACGAAGGTCTGTAACAAGTCACCTGAAGAAACCGGAAAATGCCTGGAGTCACCTGAAGTCTCCTGAAGTCACTTGAAGACATCTGGAGTCAACTGAGGTCACTCGAAGTCACCTGAGGACGTCTGGAGTCCCTTGAAGTCACCTGCAGACGTATAGAACCACATGAAGACCTCTGGAGTCACCTGAAGTCATTTGAAGTCACCGGAAGGCATCTGAAGTCACTTGAAGTTTCTCGAAGTCACCTGAAGGCGTCTGGAGTCACGTCAACGCATCTGAAGTCACCTCGAGATGGCTGAAGTCACCCGAAGCCTCCTGCAGACGCCTGGAGTCTCCTGATCTTACATGAAGGCGTCTACAGTCTCTCGAGGTCACCTGATGAGGGCTGTTGCAACAAGAAATCGCCTGAGGTCCTCTGTAGAAGTCATGTCAAAGAACCTCATCGGCACAGACGGCTGACTCTCGCACAAACAGTTCATACTGGGACCACGCTGCCACAGATAGAAACAAATAACTTTGTTGACAGGGAAATGAATTAATGTTTCAAGCGCTTAGAGCAGTGCTTCTCAACGTAGGCTATTCGAGGGAATCCGTGATCATGGCACCTGTGTTCAAAGAACCCACTGCTATAGCATAGAGGCAACTGTTACTTCAATAATCCAAGGATAATGATGCACGTACAAAGTTCCAGAGCTCAGGTACTGCAGGGAAGACTACTGTAGCTGCCTAAACTGTGAGTTGCTACTCCCAAGTTATTTTTGGCAGATTTGGAGTGGGTTCGTGATATGGCTAGGAAATTTTAAAGGGGGAACAGCACGCGATGTCATGAGTCCATGTTCGGCTCACTATTTTCTGCCACAAAAACAAAAACAGAAGGAACTCCTGGTAGTGAACTTCGAAATTCAACAAACAAGGTTAGTACTGCACAATTACACAAAGGACTGTAACAAGTCACCTGAAGAAACCGGAAGACGTCTGGAGTCACCTAAGTCGCGTGAAATCCCTCGAAGTCACCTGAAGATGTCAGGAGCCACATGAAGTGATCTGAAGTCACCTGAAGCCACTTAAAGTCACCTGAACATTTCTGGAGTCATCCGAAGTCACTTGAAGTTACTCGAAGTCAGCTGAAGACGTCTGGTGCCACGTCAAGACATCTGAAGTCAACTGAAGTCACCTGCAGATGCCTGAAGTCCCCTGGTCTCACATGAAGGCGTCTACAGTCTCTCAAGGTCACATGATGAGGTCTGTTGTAACCAGAAATCAAGTGAAGTGCTGTGTAGTCCCCGAGGCGTCACCACTCACGTCAAATAAGCTCATTGGCACAGAAGGTCGAGTCTCGAACAAACAATCCATACTGGAAACACGTTCCCCACTCATAGAAATAACATTTTTGTTGACATAATATATTATAATAACAAATAATAATAATAACAAATTTGTTGACACAAAAATGAATTATATGTTCCAAGAGCTTAGAGCAGTGGTTCTCAACGGAGGTTATTCGGGGTGGATCTGTGATCATTGCACCTGAGTTCAAGGAACCCTCTGCTACAGCATAGAGGCAACTTTTACTTCAATTATTCAAGGATAAGGATGCACGAACTATGTTCCAGAGTTCACATATTGTAGGGAAGACCGCTGGAGCTCTCTAAGCTGTGAGTTGCCACTCCCAACCTACCTGTGGCAGATTCGGTGCGCGTTCGTGATATGGCTAGGAAAGTTGAAAAGCGGGTACAGCACATCATGTCATCAGATCATGTTCGGCCCACTATTTTCCGCCACAAAAACAAAAACAGAAGGAACTCCTGGTAGTGAACTTTGAGATTTAACAAACAAGGTTAGTACTGTACAATTGCACAAAAGTCTACCAAGTCACCTCAAGTCACCTGCAGACGTCTGGAGTCACTCAAATTCGCTTGAAGACATCTGGAGTCACCTGAAATCACTCCAAGTCACCTAAAGACGTCTAGAGCCACATGAAGGCATCTGAAGTCACCTGATGTCACTTGAAGTCATCTGAAGACGTCTGGAAGCACGTCAAGACATCTGGGGTCACGTGAAGTCTCCTAACGACATTTCGATACCCCTGAAGTCACCTGAAGAGGTTTGGAGCCACTTGAAAAGATCTTGAGTCACCCGAAGTAACCTGAAGACGTTCGGAAACGTCTGGAGTCACCTGAAGACCAGTATAGTCAATGAAGTAACCTGAAGACGTCTGGAGCCATCTGAAGAGATCTGGGTTCACCTGAATCCACATGAGGATGTCTGGAGTCAGGTAAAGTCACTTGAAGAGGGCTAGAGTCACCTGAAGACGTCTGGAGCCATCTGAAGAGATCTGGGTTCACCTGAATCCACATGAGGATGTCTGGAGTCAGGTAAAGTCACTTGAAGAGGGCTAGAGTCACCTGAAGACGTCTGGAGTAACCTGAAGTCACCTGACGATGTCTGTAGTCAGCGAGGAGTTACCAGTCATGTCAAGGAAGGTCATCGGTACAGAAGGCTGGATCTCACGCGAATAATCCTCCTGGAACCACGCTGTCCAAGAAAAATAGCATAGGGAATGCAGAAATTTGTTGCCAGGAAAATGAATTACATGTTCCAAGAGCGTAGAGCAGTGGTTGTCAACTTGGGCTATTCGATTCATTGGGTTATTCAGTCATTCAACTTGGGTTATTCGTGATCATGCTTCCAGAGCACATGGAACCTACTACTACAGCTTAGAGGCAACTGTTAGTTCAATAATTTGAGGACACTGATGCAGGCACCAGGTTTAGGAGCTCAGAGACTGCAGGGTAGAACACTGTAGCTCAGTGTTTCCCAAACTGAGAGTCGTGACTCCCAGGTTCGCTGTCACAGATTTGGAAGGGGCTCGTGAAATGGGTAAAGAATTTGGAAAGGGCGAAAGCATATGATGTCATCCGACCATACTGCAATTTCCAAACGGTGCCAACAATTTTCCTTCATAAAAACAACGAAAACCTGAAGACCTCTAAAGTCACCTTGGCCCCTATTATTGTCAAAGTAATGGACCTCGACTCGTCAGTCATTGGTCGTTATGTGAAGAAGGCGTGAATAACAGAAATGAATGTCACGCGCTGTCAACGTGCCGGCTGTGCTGTCTGGGGTTTTTCCTGGGTTTTCCTCAGACGCTTTCAGACATAGTAGGGAACAGCCACAGAATCGGAACCAGAACCATGCATTTTTAAACAGAAACAATGCAGAACTTTGAAATTCGTATTATTTAATCATGTCTGCGATGTGCTTTTGCAATGATTTTGTGACAGTTCTGCAAGAAGGCAAGATTGCTGCCATAATGTCACGCAAATGATTTTACTCAACGTTTACTGGCGCTTGTGTTTTCAAGTTGGAAATAACCATCTGTACCATCACTTTAACTGTAAAAGTAAGAGTGCGAATTGCACGTTTATATATGCTCATGATCGCATCATGCAGGTATACGCCTGTAAAACCTCAAAACAAACCCGAGTCACTAAATCTCTTCGTCGTAGTGAACGCTGCCGCCGCCTTCGATTGCTTCGATGTGTTAAGATTAATCCCGCTTTTCACAGTTCATCACTTTTAACCGTTCAAAGTAATCAAACACATGACAGCCGACGTCAAAATGACGTTTCCAATGTTAATGAGCTTATGCCTTGGATGTTGAGAGGAAACAAAGACAACATTTCGAAACCATTCCTATTGGTCGAGGTCCGCAGACTGCTTCCGATAGCCAATTCAAGGACAAACTATATTGCTCTTGTTGGTTTGTAACGCTAGTGCCTGACACAAAAAGTACACATTTAGACAATTTAGCACATCAAGAAATCCCAGGACACGAATGGCAGAAGCACAAAATTAGAAATCAGGGAGTATAGCTTTGGTCACTGTGGTGTTAGCACTTTCCCGCCAACAACAACCTATCGGCCAATAGCAGTTCAAGAAGCATGAAACGCGGAAGTTTATGTAGTCACCCCTAGCAACGTGGGCGGAGCGCGAGGCTGTGCCCTTAACGTGACGTACAGCGTGACGTAAAGTAATCGAGGTCGATTACTTTTGACGAGAATACGGCCCCAAAAGACGTCTGGATGCACCTGAACCGACCTGAGGATGGAAAGCAGGCAACAACCCTATTGAAAAATACTCCAGAAAATCTTACAAAAGAAACCTCTCAGACTGCTGAAGGAATTTCTATGAGGTTATGAGACTAAATCTTACAAAAATTCTCTCAGAGTTTCGTACAGGGATCCTGTAGGATTTCAGGGAGGATTTCTTACAGGCAGTGGCAATGCAGCTTTCTTACAGGGCTTCTTACAGGGTGGCCTGTGAGGCTTTCTCACAGGATTTCTTACAGGCCACGAGACCCGCAAGAAAGCCTGTGAGAAAGTGTAATGGGCCACCCTGCAAGAAACATCCTTTGAAAGCTGCACTGCCACGTATGATAATTTAAGGATTCCATACTTACTTACTGAGAAGTATTGAGAGTAAGTCGCATGTCGTCGCTGTAAGGAATGTTGCAGAACATTTATGGCCCAGCCAATAGGTTCAGAAAGGCATGACCCAACGCATTGTACACGTACTTGAAATGTCCAACGCGACGACCAAGAAATTTCTTCATGTGATTATGACAAGTTTATGTTTCGCACATTGGGAACACGTAGGCTTTCTTGCGTAAAAGCATCATCCAACTTTCTCGAGAGGAGAATGGGTTACGACCACGAACTCGGATCCAATGCGTTATGTTGAATTCCAATGGCAGAGTCGGAGCAAGTGGCAGACTCTGCAATGGAGCAAGTCATCCGAATCTGCGACTGGAACACTCTCGCCCAACTTGGAGTTTAGCCCTGGCCAATCTCCCTTGGTGGATGACGGCCAGAGACGGAGGAAGAAGAAGGTACTCATGTTCCATTATAACGCCATGTTTTGCAACATCAAGGTCCTTCTAATCTCCTAACGTTGCCATTGTAATGCCTGACTTATCGCTCCGTTCATGAAACAAAATCGCCAACGTACAACGCGAAAGACTAGTCACGGCGAAGACGCGTTGCGAAGCGGCCATGTTGGCAAAGCAGAGGCAGGAAATAGGAAACACAAGCGACAAGTGACACGTCACATAGAGTTCCGGTTGAATCTGCCTTCTGAATCTGAACTGAATCTGCGGTTGAAAACTTGCTCCGGAGGCGCTCCGAATCTGCCATGGAATTCAACATTAATTCCCGCTGGCTGCCGCTTCTTCCGAGTTAACCCTAGAAGAAACAGCATTTTAAAAAGCACGGTTAAAACAACATGTGTGTGCGTGAGAGATAGGCATAGAAATATGTAACATACCGTTTGCCCAAAGCACAGTTGCTATAACCATCTCACTGCATTCTACCTTCCGATCCACAGAATACGTGCGAACAGGGGTAAAGACGCATAAAGAATGAGAATGCATAGTACGGACGATTATATACCACACACACACACGTGCTATATACCTCAAAAGCGACGAAAATCCTGAATTCCGGATATTTGCTTGAGATGTGTAGTTGCGTCCATGCGCTTCATCGTTTCAAAGCAGACTACTAACTTGCTGGCAGTTGGAATAAACGCTGTTTCTGAATCACGCTGTTTTCTCATAGAAATCACAAGGCCAGACCCTGAATTATCCCACAGGATATTTTCACATTGGTGTGCCTGTGAGGATATGTATACGAATCTGCATCCTTTGTAGGAAATTCTGAGAGACGAAGACGCTTCTGTAAGAAATTCTGAAGGAATACTATGTTTCTATGAGATTTTCTGAAGTATTTTTCAATAGGGAACTTCAACAGTATTTTTAATACTGTGCCTTGCCACCAAGACCATGCAAGTGTCGTGCACCTACGCCCAAGAAACCGAGGAATATCAGAACCTACGTCGCAGTGACGTGAACAAGTGAGCTTTACAAAAACGTGTTTGCTTTTATTTTGAGGTATGCTTCTGTTACATGCTACTTGAGCGCAATGCTGAAAGGAACAACAACTACATGAATGACGATGGGATGAGGTGATTCACCGCAACAATGATTGCTGAAAGAAAAACCGTTACAACTGCAGGAAATTCCGCTATATCTCTTATCGCTAGTTCAGGAGATGGATATGGGTTGCTCCGAGGGAAGGCACCATTGAAAGGCTCTCGTGACTTGTGTTGTGCATGCTTGCGCATTTGGCCGAGTGGAGAAGGCTCATTTTATAGAGAAGTAGAGGGGTCCTGACGACATTAAGTCGTAGTCGATGTAGGATGGACACTTCTCGACGCGTGCAATGGTGTAGGGCAATGAAATCCATAGATGGGTCGATGGACCAGAGATGATCGTTTAATCGGATAGCGCCCTCTTGAAACTGCAGAGTGTCGCTGTTATCTCGCACATTCAGTAAGGAGACAGGCAAATTACAATTGCAGCTATCATTGTATTATCAACTGCAATACCATTGTATAGTAGGGAATGTACTTCGTAATGGAATGGGGTAAATCTGAAATGAAAAATTTCCTCTTCCTGGCAAACAACGTTACATCGCCTTGGTAAATTTCGTAGTTCCATTCAAAATATTAAATTTATTTCATGTAAAATTCGATAAAATTACTTATAGTGCATGGCAAAGGCTCTCTACAAATAAATGTCGTGTATTTCGTAGCAGAGACAAAACGAAAAGGGCGTGTTGGTTGAAACATCCCAGCAAACCATATATATCCAGAAGACGTCTACAGGGTATCATATTTTGGACGTTGGGATATTCCACTGACTTTGTCACAAAGCCCATTTACATCCCCGAGACGTTCTCTCGACTAGCGCTTCTGTGTCATTTGTACATCCTCCGAATATCCCGGGGATGTCTTTTCAGGATATATGGACGTACGTGGGACATCATGTAAGCAGGTCCAAACATGCGCTTGCTTTTAGTTGATACTTGATAATTGATTGATTTAGTGGATAATTTTTATGTGTGTGTGCGTTGAAATAAATGCCTCAAACATCAAAAACAGGTAAACAATTCAGGGTATGTAGTACGCCCCGCCGGCGTTCGACCAAATTCTGACGCACGGTCCACCAACGCTGACCATGTTACCTCATGTGCTTCCACCCCTAAAAGGAAGAGCAGGCTCCCTTTTTGTCCCCTCCACCGCCTACGCGAATTTGAAGGGAGACCCGAGCATTCACACCGGTTTATGGTGACAAAATGCCCAGAGCTTATACTGAACTAAAGACCGTTGGGGCAAGTTCGTTACGTATTTGGGCCGTGATACACCTGTAACGGTGAGGAGGTGCTTCTTTGCAATTAACCCGTGAATCTGCAGGGACATGGTATAACCAATAGCGTTTCTCACATTCCTTCATGCCAGATATTGTGTTTTTAAGTCAAGCTAATGTCTATAATGGGATTAGCTGCTGAGTGGAGCTATAAAAGTGATCAAATTCCACTGTTGCTTGACGATCGTTACGAATATAGATAAATACTTTCACAGCTAGCAGCACGCGAACGATAGAAATATATAACGATTTTGCTTGTTCACCCATCCAGTTAACGTTTACAAAAGTTTTTACTTGCTCTCAGCACAACAAAAATGTGGCTGTCGGAACAAGATATCATAAACTTCACATTTATTCGCATATCTTCAGTCAACGTCCTAGCGACGTTCCTGTGACGTTCAAACAGAGCCCAAAATCTCGTGTACTGGATATTTCCTGGGTATCCAGATCACCAGGCTTTTCCTTCATTCAAATGTCCGAAGCATGATATCTCGCAGACGTACCTAGGACATCTGTGATTTACTCGATAAAATAGAAACGTGAATGTCCTTCTGGGACATCCCACAGATATTGCATGGATGTCCAGATATTCAGGACGTTCACGACCTTGTCAGGATGTCCTATGGATATTAGTGGTTTACTGGGATGCTGGCGGTATTGACACATACCTGCTAATCACAAAAGCGTAGAAAAACGCGTGCTTTTCTACGTTCCCTTTTCACGCGGTTACTGAAACATCCTGTATGCAGTACACTCCCCGTATGAATTCTAGGTGTAAATAGACTACTGATCCGTTCACCTTGCATACAAACAAAACCAGAACGTTCTAAAAAACTGGTCAAAATAAACGGTGTAATGCACACCGTTGTGTAATGGGTTGATTCGAAGACGTTTGAGAACAGTTTTACATAAGGCCAAATGACATCTTGACACGTAACATTATACACTGATTCACGCACACAAACACACAATACCCCAAAGCAAAGAAGAAGACACTTATTGATATATTTAAGAATAATGCTGGTTCCAGAAGGTCCTTGGAAGGAGTGGAGACAGTACATTAATGACAATATGTACACATAATACCAGTGATCGCCCCTAACTACTTCTACAGTAGTTTAACTATAACTACTAACTACTTTGAGATTCAGTAGTTTAACTAGTAGTTCAACTACTTTTCAGGGGAGTAGTTAAAACTACTTCTTTAACTACTGCAATGTAGTTTAACTACGTCTATAACTACTTAACGTTGTTCATCAACAACAATTCCTTGTAGTGTTCTTGGACACCTAAATATGAATCACAAGCAATGATAAACTTTGGCTCAAGCCATTGCTACGATCGCCAAATACAAAGCTTGCAGCGAGATTTCACAGCAAACGAGGCTTTACTAGACAAGCATTACAAGTGAAGATTTAGTATACATGCACGACACAATTGCTCTGCACCTCCGTTCTCATAAATCAAGTAGCTCAAGGTAAAAGTCGGAAGCACAATCGTGCAGTAAAGCTTGCGGCAAAATCGGAAGTCGTTGGCGCCTTCAGTAACCTAACTACTGTAGTTAACTACTTAAAATAGTAGTTTAACTAGTAGTTGTCACTACATTTCTGCAAGTAGTTGATAACTACTTTTTAACTACAATCAGGTAGTTTAACTTCTAGTTTAGCTAAATGTAGTTAACTACTGGCCATCACTGCATAATACACATATATACTGGCAACAATTCGAAAGAGACTCGCTACAGTCGCGGTAAAGGGGCCCGAAGTTACATTTGCGTGCGTGACGATCGGTAACACGAGTGTTCTATATGACGGTAATCCCACCTAAGCAGTAGAATAGTGAATAGTGCAGTGTTCTTCAGGAGAGTTTTCTCTTGATTGCAGTGCCCTATTGAGCGCATGTGAAATTCCATTAGAAATCGGACGCGTTCGTAATCTGAAGATATATGCAGCGGTGCGTCTTTTTTACAAAGCTACCTTGCAAGTAGTGTGATATTGACAAAGCCTTCCTCCTACACGTAACCAGCATACATACAGTTTTGTCGACGTTCAACATCATTTGCAATTTGTCACACCAGTCGTTGATATGTTCTAAACTGATTTGTAAAGATGTGGCCTCACTATGCCGATCGGCATAGTGAGCCATAAGCAAAGCACACCGAAAAAACACACACACAATATAGGGAGGACGCAAGTTTAGTTATCCCTATGTTTTTTGGAATATATCGCGCCATACTATACACTCATCAGCGAATAAACATGCTTTACAGTAAATGTTACTTAACATGTCATTTATATAAAAAAGAAACAGAAAGGTCTCAAGACTGGCTCCTGTGGTACAAACCAGATGTGGTACCCAGCCTTTGTAGGGTGACTTATGTTCATTTATATTCCACAAACTGGGTTCGACCACACGGAGCCGGAGCCAAGCCATGATCTTTGTATTAGGTGTCAGTTTTCTGTAGAGTACGTGCACGGTTAAATGCCTTCCAGAGACGCAAAAACAAACTCACAGTTTGTAGGTTATTATCTAAAGCTAATGCCAAGTCGTGGATGAAATCACAGCGGGCCATGACAGCGAAGTAAACCCCACGAAACCGATGCTACAAGGGAGATAGTAATCCATTTTCTTCTATGAATGATGTTACTTGATCATTACTTGTTTGGAAAACGTGAGCTCGAGAAATTCACAACAGCTGAAGAGAAGAGATAAGTCGAAACCAAAGATGAGTCTCATGCCTTACGTATCGGTCTTACACAAGCGCATTTGCATTCGATCGAGGCATTCCCTTCGTACAGCGACATTTGGAAAATAATTTTGTAGGACTTGGGCAACCTGCTCGGTACCTTCTAATCAAATAATTCGCAATATTGTCTTGCCCAGAAGACTTCTATAACGCGTCCTGGAGTAGCCAGTGCCGAGTCTTTTGGGACTAATATCTCCACATTTTTTTTTTACCAACAAGCCCGAAGAACACTTCTTTATGTATGATCTAGGACGCGGCTAAAATATTTCTTTTTAGCTTCACTTAATTTCCTCTTTTAGGACCTTCGTCGAACCAGGAACCAAGGTTAGATTACCTCGCCGAATAATTTTAGTTATGCCACGCTTAAGATGCAAAATGTCGCGTGTTATCCATGGTCTCCGAGTGTAAACCTTGCGAGTCTTCTTGGGCGTTATGCACATGCTTACAGTGGCCTTGAAAATTTTCCAGACTATATTAACGTTTCTCGTTGTGCTACAGATCTGGTTAAAATGATAGAAGGATCTGCCCCAGAGAAATTGTACGAGTAGAATGTCTGGAGTTAGGTCTTGTATGCTTACGGAACTTTATATGGTGCATCTCAAAAGGACCACCTTGTGATCTGGAAGTCCACCAAGTGCTCGGCAGTCCCATTTCCAGACAAAAGTATTAGACACTAGGAACATATCAAGTATTGCTGGCCTCCTTACGTGATCGCCTCTCTAAAACCATGGGGACAGGCGACGGCATGAATCACTCGTTCCTCGCGCTAATCGACCCCAACTGCACCTACTGCCTCCCATCGAGGATGCCAAGGCCGTTAGAGTCCGTCATCCATCGCCTGCGACTCAACGTCCCGTTTGCAGCAGCATTCCTTCATAAGATGGGTGCCGTTGGATCGCCGAAATGTTCAATTTGCGGAACTGTGGAGAACACGGAGCACGTGCTGGTCACCTGCCGACGCTTCGACTCTAGTCGGCGAATACTGAAGAACGCCCTCGCGGAACTTGACAACAGACCATTTAGTGTTGAGAAGGTAGTGGGGAGCTGGCCAAGGCAGCAGCAGCAACCTGAGCTGTGTGCGCTCACGACATCCTCAAGGACATACGCGTTGTTATAATCTTTTAGTTCATTCAGTGCTTCCACATGTCAAGCGTCCTGGAACAGCTCGTCACACCAGTGCGACCTACGTTTCCATTTTTTTCTTTCTATTTCTATTTCTATTCTATTCTGATGCACAAGTTTCTTGAATTTTAGTGTAGCTTTTGACGACTGGGGATAGGTCATAACAAAGGCATATATCCAGTATTGCGTTTCCATTCATGAAGTCTCCAACTCCGGCTAAGGTTTCCTATATAGTTTGCGTTCGGCAGGTTTGTATGTTCGGTAACTTGGGTGCGGGTGATTTATACGCGAAAGGATAACTTTTTGATGATGTGTTACTGTTGTAAATCATGTAACCATATAACTCAAGAAAGAAGGCATATAACTGCTTGCCGTAGAAGGCCACGCTTAGGAAGGCAACAGTCAGGACTAACGCTAGGCGGGACTATATATTCAGCAATCGTGGCATTGTACTCTTAACCGTATTCAATGCAGTGTTGTGCCCGCTACTGAATTTAGGTAGCGAAATACCGCTACCGACTACCCTATTTAAAAGTATCGCGATACTAGCGGCTCAACAAATTTACGAATGTAGCGCGATACCGCTACAGCTACCAAAAAAATGTAGCGCAATTACCCTTCCTCTACTTTCTCGCCGAAGGCCTATTAATGTGTGATTCGATACATTCAAAGATATTTGCTCTTGCTGATACTTTATTTCTTGCGATCAGTACTTTCTGAAAAAGTCATTACACACTTGCATTCAACTTCAAGAGCAGTTGCCGCCCAATGTTCCTGTCACTGAGCCTAACACCTTTCTTGGTGAACGTATCGGCGATAACACTAAAAAGTCGTTCGGCAGACGCACTTGATGGAACGGCGGTATTCAGCTTGAGGAACGCCCCGTGCACTCTTAGATAACCCTTCTTTAGCGATGTGAAATTAAATTTATCTGGCACAAAGAGGTACTGAGTAAGCTCACGATCAGTTGGATCTGCTGTAGAAGTTGACTCCCCAAAAGAAAAGAAATCATCTGCATGGAGCTCGCTCATGGATTCCTCGGCGCGCTCACTTGAGGCGACCGAACACCTTAACATTTCGTTTACGGTGAAACTGGTTACTTCCTTTCGTTGGTTTTCATCCGTGAGCCGTGAGAGCTTGAACCTCGGAATTAAGACAGCAGCGATTTGAAGGCTCTGGTCTGACATGAATCGGTCGAACCTAAAGTAAATACCATGTATCGTTACCGGTTTCGCAGTTGAATACGATACGGACGATGTAGTAAAATCACCTTAAGACGCTAGAGTCTAGCGTCTAATTTACTTTATTTTCTCCCTGAAAAGTAGTGGTAGCGGAGGCGGTTCCGCTATTCAAAATTGTAGCTGAAATTACTTTCCCGCTACAAATAATAAATGTAGCGGAATTACACCTCCGATGAACACTGATTCAATGTCAATAGGTTCAATTTGTAACTATGTTATACTCTTATTAGCTGATTATTGTGATGAGGTAAAAGAAAAAGATGGGGATGTGAGCCGCGACAGAGTCGGACTGGGTATACCCGAGGACGCCTGCAGGTGGTGAAAATGCAAGCAGATGCACATATGGTGAACGGGTTGACGTGTAAAATGTAGGACAAATGTCTCAAGGCCTGACAGTGTTCGACGTTTGTCTGATTTCGCTCGTTCGTGCAAGTACTTCCTCCATTACGTGGCAAAGGCGCACCGTATCGCATGTGTACCTCATGCACGAAACGGTGCGCCATACCTCATATTTTATCAGGTTCGCCGTACCTCTTGAATAATGCGGTACATTTTTCCAAAAAAAAAGAGGAAAAAAGAATAAAAATGTGCTCAAGTTCATGCGGTACGTAGGCGTTACTGGGCGTAGGGTGTATACTAAACTTTACAACTTGAAACTGTAGAATGTCACGTTACGAGCGCTCTTAGGCCGCTCGAAC
This sequence comes from Ornithodoros turicata, assembly GCF_037126465.1. Lineage (NCBI taxonomy): Eukaryota > Metazoa > Arthropoda > Arachnida > Ixodida > Argasidae > Ornithodoros > Ornithodoros turicata. Next base: position 27,900,852 of record NC_088202.1, on the reverse strand, counting down.
GTTGGATAATATGAACTTAACGTGATGTTCCAGGAACCTCAATATTGCATCAATTCCATTCAAGCATTTTCGGCTAATAACACAAGAGTGACACGTTTTTTCTTCTTTTATACAAGTATATGGTCTCGTTATTGTGTTAATCCACAGTAAAAGAGTGCATGCAGAGATAATACTACTGCGGCGCTATTGGTAGAGGGAAGACCCTTGAGGGTCCACGCATGCCCTGTACATGCGGATGCCGCTACAACACTAGTGTACAATGAAATTTTGTGTTTCATAGCTGACACCGTGTTCCTTTATAAGCGGTTAACTACCCGAGCTACATAAGGAGCAAAAGAATTACATAACAAATAAGATGTACGGCGAAGTACACTGTACAGATAGCGCCATAGTTTAGTTAAGTGACAATTCGCTTGTACAATCTACCATCGGCCTATACTCCGTGACATAATGTTCCGAGCTTCCTCTACACAGCAACTTGGTAATCTAGGTTGAAAACAAAGAGTGAATAGAAAGAAACCATCAAGGAGGCAAGCTTTTCGAAGCAGTAATCACAAAACTCGATTTTGTTTCTTCCACGTTTGTTATGAGTCATCACCCACCCAAGATAAGAGACGCAGCCACGCGCGCTTCGCAACGCTTCGATATCTTTCGCTTGCAGGTACGGGCTGCTAGGCAGACGTGACGGCAACAAATGTCACGTGCTTTGTTACAAAGAATTGCGGATGCTAGTAAACGGTCAGAACGCAAACCAACATAGCGCTGGTAAAAAAAATGTTCACTACAACAATAGTCAAGCATGCATACACCGTCACACACGGGACATGTTGGACTAGTTCAACGAGAACCCGCATGGTTCGCAGCAAACGCGTACCATCGGATCTCAGGAGCTTGACTTCAAATCAGGGCATCGCGCATTCCATGTATTTACTATGACGGTAAGCACACGAGTCCTTCTAGCCCACCATACCTGTACAGTGGACCTGGACAAATTGCTCTTCTTAGCCGTTTGTTGGCAGCACCGTCCTGGTTCCGACAATCTTGAAAATATTTGCGCGTAAAAAACACGCCGAATTGAGAAGTGACGCTATGTGTGTGTTATCAAACAACAATGTCGTGCACGATGGTTTGCAAGGAAATGGGGGGGGGGTTATTTTTCACTTTTCTGTTCCTTCCTTCAAGACATTGTATGTGACGTATGATACCCCTTGATGTATCCCGCGAAGGGCGCCGTTCACACGTGGTATCACGTGTCCTTCTTGACTAGTGCCCTGCCCCACTTTAAATCGTTCGACATATAAGCGATCAATCCCTCAAGCCCAAAAAGATAATCCTCAATTACCTACCTATAAACGAGGAGAGCGAGACGGCCAGATAGCCTGTTCGGGAAGAAGGGTGTGGCGTTCGCATGGGGGGCTGGCCGAAAAGGCGAAAACCGAGCCTTCATGGAAGCCTGCGCAAACTTGGAGAGTTGAAGGATTCCTTCTACGACCCTTGACTCGCAACGCCAGTCGAAGCAGCGCATCTCACCTTGGTCTACGCATGATGGCACGCTTTCGTGATGCTTTCGTGGAGAATAACTTCTTTCGTGCTTCTTACCACACTTTATCTGTCGTCCAGTTGCATGCTGGTCTTATCACCCAGCGCAGCCTTGATGACGAAGAGTTCATGGTCATGGTTCATGACCATGAACTCTTCGTCGTCAAGGCTGCGCTGTATGATAAGACCAGCATGCAACTCGACGACAGATAAAGTGTCGTAAGAAGCACGAAAGAAGTTATTCGCCACGAAAGCGTGCCATCATGCGTACACCAAGGTGAGATGCGCTGCTTCGACCGACATTGCGAGTCAAGGGTCGTAGAAGGAATCCTTCAACTCTCCAAGTTTGCGCGGGCTTCCATGAACTTAATGAAGGCTCGGTTTTCGCCTTTTCGGCCAGCCCCCCACGCGAATGCCACATCCTTCTTCACGAACACTCGGAAACTACCTGGCCGTCTCGCTCTCCTCGTTTATAGGTAGGTAACTGAGGATTATCTTTTTGGGGACCTGAGGGATTGATCTCTTATATGTCTAACGATTTAAAGTGGGGCAGGGCACTAGTCAAGAAGGACACGTGATACTACATGTGAACGGCGCCCTTCGCGGGATACGTCAAGGGGTATCATACGTCTCGTACAATGTCTTGAAGGAAGGAACAGAAAAGCGAAAAATAACCCCCCCCCCCATTTCCTTGCAAACCATCGTGCCCGACATTGTTGTTTGATAACACACACATAGCGTCACTTCTCAATTCGGCGTGTTTTTTACGCGCAAATATTTTCAAGATCATCGGAACCTGGACGGTGCTGCCAACAAACGGCTAAAAAGAACAATTTGTCCAGGTCCACTGTACAGGTATGGTGGGCTAGAAGGACTGGTGTGCTTACCGTCATAGTAAATACATGGAATGCGCGATGCCCCTGATTTGAGCCAAGCTCCTGAGATCCGGTGCTACGCGTTTGCTGCAAATCATGCGGGTTCTCGTTGAACTTGTCCAACATGTCCCGTGTGTGACGGTATGCATGCTTGACTATTGTTATAGTGAACATTTTTTTACCAGCACTATGTTGGTTTCCGTTCTGGCCGTTTACTAGCATCCGCAATTCTTTCTAACAAAGCACGTGACATTTGTTGCCGTCACGTCTGCCTAGCAGCCCATACCTGCAAGCGAAAGATATCGAAGCATTGCGAAGCTCGCGTGGCTGCGTCTCTTAACTTCGGTGGGTAATGACTCATAACTAACGTGGGAGAAACAAAATCGAGTTTTGTGATTACTGCTTCCAAAAGCTTGCCTCCTTGATGGTTTATTTCCATTCACTCTTTGTTTTCAACCTAGATTACCAAGTTGCTGTGTACAGGAAGCTCGGAACATTATGTCACGGAATATAGGCCGATGGTAGATTGTTCAACTAAAGGGTGCGTTCCAATACCTCGCACCCGCGAAGCCGCCTGACTAGACAGCTGAGTAGACCCCTTTGCTTGTCACTATTGGAACAGGCTTGCCTAGCCGAGGCGCCTGTGGCGCCATCTCGTTGCTCACGCAAGAAATGCGTACGGCGCAAGCGCAGCAGGTACTAGCGTTTCCCGCTGTCAGCCATCCCGGCTGTCAGATGGTCAGGCGTATCACTAGACTGCATCGATGCGCACTATGCGGGAGCCGACTGAATGGCGGACTTGGCGAGATTTGGAACGAGACTTAACATGGCGGCACTTCCGGTTAGAGCCTCTAGGCAGTCGACTAACCGGGGTATTGGAACGCAGCCAAAGTGTCACTCGACTAAACTATGGCGCTATCTGTACAGTGTACTTCGCCGTACGTCTTATTTTTTATGTAATTCTTTTGCTCCTTGTGTGGCTCGTGTAGTTAACCGCTTATAAAGGAACACGGTATCAGCTATGAAACACAAAATTTCATTGTACACTAGTGTTGTAGCGACATCCGCCGCGTACAGGGTATGCGTGGACCCTCAAGGGCCTTCCCTCTGCCACTAGCGCTGCAGTAGTGTTATCTCTGCATTCACTCTTTTACTGCGGATTAGCACAATAACGAGACCATATACTTGTATAAAAGAAGACAAAAAAGTCACTCTTGTGTTATTAGCCGAAAATGCTTGAATGGAATTGATGCGATATTAAGGTTCCTGGAACATCACGTTAAGTTCATATTATCCAACGTTCGAGCGGCCTAAGAGAGCTAGTAACGTGACATTCTACAGTTTCGTTGTAAAGTTTAGTATACACCCTACGCCTACGTACCGCATGAACGTGAGCACATTTTTATTTTTATTATTTTTTTCTTTTCTTTTTTTTTTTTTGAAAAATGTACCGCATGATTCAAGAGGTACGGCGTACCTGATAAAATATGAGCTACGGCGCACCGTTTCGTGCATGAGGTACACATGCGATACGGTGCGACTTTCCCAGGTACTGGAGGAAGTATTTGCACGAACGAGCGAAATCAGGCAACCGTCAAACACTGTCAGGCCTTGAGACATTTGTCCTACATTTTGCACGTTAACCCGTTCACCATATGTGCATCTGCTTGCATTTTCACCACCTGCAGGCGTCCTCGGGTATACCCAGTCCGACTCTGTCGCGGCTCACATCCCCATCTTTTTCTTTTACCTCATCACGACAATCAGCTAATAAGAGTATAACATAGTTACAAATTGAACCTATTGACATTGAATCAGTGTTGTGCGTAGCGGCGCTTCTGCAGTCACTACCTTTTTTCAGTAGCGGAGGTGTAATTCTGCTACATTTGTTATTTGTAGCGGGAAAGTAATTTCCGCTACAATTTTGAGTAGCGCAACCGCCTCCGCTACCGCTACTTTTGAGGGAGAAAATAAAGTAAATTAGACGCTAGACTCTGGCGTCTAAAGGTGATTTTACTACATGGTCCGTATCCTATTCAACTGCGAAACCGGTAACGATACATGGTATTCACACAGTAAATTCAAAAACACCCTTTCTGGGTTAAATAAGGTGTTTTTAAGCAAATACACCTTTTTTAATTCCACAAAGATAACCAAAGGCCGCAAAAATGGTGTATGAGAAAATACACTCTTTATTACACCAAGTGCTGTATCAAAAAGGGTGTTTTTATGCGTTTACACCTGTCTTTACACCCTTCAAGTAACACTGGTGCCGAAAAAGGTGTTTACCTTATATACACCCTTTCTACACTGGTGTTGGAAACGGTGTTTTCATTGGTGAGAGAAAAATTACATTGGCTTGACAGCTCCGCTCATTAGGTAATCACATTATAGACGATAGCTTGAGTTGAAAACACAATATTTGACAGGGAGGGATGTCAGGAAGCTCGCTGATATATTGACTCGTTACAGGCGTACGTGTTAATTGCAAAGGCACATGTTCGTCACCGTTACAGACGAGTTTTACCGCACTAAGCTTAGCGAATATACTCCAACGAACTGCATTTCATTATATGATCAATCTGGTACGCCAATTTAGGCTACCGAGAGTGCTCGGGCTCATTACAGGCATCGCCTGAAGATGGCAGCATCGTAACGCCGCTCATTTCACGAGCACGGACGGCGTTACGATGTTGCGATCTTCACCTCTTCCCTTACATATGTCCAACTGTTTTGTTTTCATTTTATTTGAATTGTTCTTTTTTTTTGCTCACTCACAGTATTGCTAGGACGATGAGGATTGCCAGTGACGCACTGCGCTCCAGTTTAGGTTTTGCTGTGGAACCGCGGCTGGAACTGTGCCGTCGCTAGGGTGGTTGTTGCCATACAAGCAAAAACGTCGGACTGCATGGCTCAGCATGCTGCCGCGGGAGCTTATGGGTGTAAGAGCGAATGAGTGTAAGAGTGTTAAACGCCCTCCTAAAAGGGTGTTTAAACAGGTGTTTTTTGCACAATACACCTTTTTGAAAGGGTGTTACGGTTGATGTGGTGTAAAAAAGGGTGACAGCCATAGGACAAAAAGGTGTAAGCGGTTTATACCCAAAAGGGTGTTTTTGAATTTACTGTGCACTTTAGGTTCGACCGATTCATGTCAGACAAGAGCCTTCAAATCGCTGCTGTCTTAATTCCGAGGTTCAAGCTCTCATGGCTCACGGATGAAAACCAACGAAAGGAAGTAACCGGCTTCACCGTAAACGAAATGTTAAGGTGTTCGGTCGCCTCAAGTGAGCGCGTCGAGGAATCCACGAGCGAGCTCCATGCAGGTGATTTCTTTTCTTTTGGGGAGTCAACTTCTACAGCAGATCCAACTGTACTTAGTACCTCTTTGAGCCAGATAAATTTAATTTCACATCGCTAAAGCAGGGTTATCTAAGAGTGCACGGGGCGTTCCTCAAGCTGAATACCGCCGTTCCATCAAGTGCGTCTGCCGAACGACTTTTTAGTGTTATCGCCGATACGTTCACCAAGAAAGGTGTTAGGCTCAGTGACAGGAACATTGGGCGGCAACTGCTCTTGAAGTTGAATGCAAGTGTGTAATGACTTTTTCAGAAAGTACTGATCGCAAGAAATAAAGTATCAGCAAGAGCAAATATCTTGGAATGTATCGAATCACACATTAATAGGCCTTCGGCGAGAAAGTAGAAGAAGGGTAATTGCGCTACATTTTTTTGGTAGCTGTATCGGTATCGCGCTACATTCGTAAATTTGTTGAGTCGCTAGTATCGCGATACTTTTAAATAGGGTAGCCGGTAGCGGTATTTCGCTACCTAAATTGAGTAGCGGGCACAACACTGCATTGAATACGGTTAAGAGTACAATGCCACGATTGATGAATATATAGTTCCGCCTAGCGATAGTCCTGACTGTTGCCTTCCTAAGCGTGGCCAGCTACGGCAAGCAGTTATATGCCTTCTTTCTTGAGTTATATGGTTACATGATTTGCAACAGTAACACATCATCAAAAAGTTATCCTTGCGCGTATAAATCACCTGCACCCAAGTTACAGAACATACAAACCTGCCGAACGCAAACTATATAGGAAACCTTTGCCGGAGTTGGAGACTTCATGAATGGAAACACAATACTGGATATTGCCTTTTGTTATGAACTACACTCTTAACTCCGTACACTTTAGTAAAGGGTAAAAAATCGCAATATTTTACCCTCTATTTCAGAAGCTACCAGGTACCCTCTGAGCGACCCCTTTTATAAAAGTTACAAGGAAACCCACTAATTAGAGGTTACGGCCTTCAATCCAGCACCTGCCCGTAAAGGTAACGCCAACGTGCGGCTTTTTATACAGGATGTTCATTTTTATTCGCAACAGAGTAGCGCTCATTTGGCAGGTGGGTTATGTGAATTTTTGCTAATTAGTCGATCCGTAGTTACAAACACATGCGTCAGGAAATGTCGGAAATGTTTGTAACTACGGATGGGTTAATTTGCGAAAATTAACATAACCCACCTGTCAAATGAGCGCTGGTGTGATGCGAATAAAAACAAACACCCTGTGCGTGGGATATCGACAGACATTTACAGAACACACCAAGGTACCAAAATGAACCAGCAGAAAAGGAGATCTTGAACATATGTATATTACAAAAACAGAAGTCTGTCGAGAGGTGACACATTGTGCACAAGTGCGATTCTGATGTGAGGAGAAACCATGGTCGCTTTACCATGTATGTGGAAAAAAGAACTATCTTCTAAGTGGAGAAGCAATGCATAAAAGTGCGAGGAAGCTAGCGAGTCAAAACAACTGACCTATGTTTGCTAAGCTGAACACACCCAACGAAATGGAGAATTGCAGCAGAAAAAAATTTATTCCACATTCGTGTTGCAGAGGCGAGCGCAAATGGCAATACAGTATTACATAAAACGCACACAACCTTGAGGAATATGAGTGTACAGTAACGCAGGAGACACTACAATACTGCGTTATCAGCGTTGGAGGCGCTCTGGGACGAGTTTGTGAGGTACTGCATTGCGCTGGTGACGGTATGTGAACCTGCATGTGGGATCCTGGGAACAAAAGTTTGGGCAATGAGAGTAACATTTACGGAACCATTCAAATCCGTACAAAGCACAAGGTACAAATCAGCATAAATGCGGGAAGGCGTTCACTCCGCGATTGAGTCTTAGAATATCGTAAGAATACAACAAGTAGGAAGCTGCGAATTATATATCTCGATGCATATATCCGCAGCTCGCAAAATGCACGCCGGTGTATTGACTTGGCGACCAAGTAAGAGCAGAAAAGTAGCAAGCGTAAGTGGCGTTCATATGCAGGACCGCAAAACGCTTGTCATAATCACAACAAACATGCGCTAAGAGCTCTTGCTATCAAAATAACGCACGTACCTAGCACAAAATGTACACCTACCCAGTGTATGAAGTGTGTGAATTAGGGCTGCGGTGGTGACGTTCGTTTTCGGTTATATATTCTTTGCAATCTTCGCACTCACTACACTTTCCCCTCAGAACACCGAAAATATACTTGTTTGCTAGCGACATCTAGCTTTTCCGGTGTTCCTGACGATACTATGATAAACGCGAGGAAAACCACTGATTAAAACAGATTACGCTTGTTAACGGACGGACGACGAGCGTTAAGCGTTTCAAGGAAACCGCTCTCAGTGTGGATAGACCTAGACCAGGCTCGGCTACGCAGCGAAATCGGAAATCTTGGTGGTTGCGGCATTGACAATTGTTTTCCACCCTTTAGAAAGAAACATACTATCTGTATTTCAGACTGCGAACTTATAATCTGTGTTCATACAGCATTGATAACATGTAGTTGACGTATAGGTGACGCTGAAACAGATAAAAAATAACAGCGTAGATTCGCAACTGTCGTCTCGAATGGGAGGCTGAAACGCGGCATTATGCTGAAAAACAAAAGGAAAACAAACGATAAGAAACTAACAAAGAGATTATCGTTGGAGATTTCGCTTAGAAGTTACAGTGTCGGAGTAGAGGGTACATTTATAAGTTACAACAAGATGTTTTTGTTTTTTCCGAGATGTAACTTCTATTCGTGTTGTAAAGACATGACTTTGGTCGCTTTTAACCTCTAAATATACGTTACAGTGGTGTAACCTATAAGAAATCTCGAAATCTACGTCTATACAGAAGTTACATGTTTCTAAAAGTTACAATAAAAGGTACGGGTTTAAGAGTGTATCCCCAGTCGTCAAAAGCTACACTAAAATTCAAGAAACTTGTGCATCAGAATAGAATAGAAATAGAAATATAAAGAAAAAAAATGGAAACGTAGGTCGCACTGGTGTGACCAGCTGTTCCAGGACGCTTGACATGTGGAAGCACTGAATGAATTAAAAAATTATAACAACACGTATGTCCCTGAGGTAGGTCGTGAGCGCACACAGCACAGGTTGCTGCTGCTGCCTTGGCCAGCTCCCAGTACCTTCTCAACACTAAATGGTCGGTTGTCAGGTTTCGCGATGGCGTTCTTCAGTATTCGCCGACTAGAGTCGAAGCGCCGGCAGGTGACCAGCACGTGCTCTGTGTTCTCCATAGTTCCACAAGTTGAACAGTTCGGCGATCGAACGGCACCTATCTTATGAAGGAATGCTGCTGCAAACGGGACGTTGAGTCGCAGGCGATGGATGACGGACTCTAACGGCCTTGGCATCTTCGATGGGAGGCAGTAGGTGCAGTTGGGGTCGATTCGCGCGAGGAACGAGTGATTCATGCTGTCGCCTGTCCACATGGTTTTAGAGAGGCGATCACGTAAGGAGGCCAGCAATACTTGATATGTTCCTAGTGTCTAATACTTTTTTTCTGGAAATGGGACTGCCAAGCAATTGGTGGACTTTCAGATCCCAAGGTGGTCCTTTTGAGATGCACCATGTAACGTTCAGTAGCATACAAAACCTAAATCCAGACATTCTACTCGTACGATTTCTCTGGGGCAGATCCTTCTATCATTTCTATTCTATTCTATCTACTATTATCTATCTATCTACTATTATAATGTCTGGAAAATTTTCAAGGCCACTGTAAGCATGTGCATAACGCCCAAGAAGACTCACAAGGTTTACACTCGGAGACCATGGATAACACGCGACATTTTGCATCTTAAGCGTGGCATAACTAAAATTAGACGGCGAAGTAATCTAACCTTGGTTCCAGGTTTGACGAAAGTCCTAAAAGCGGAAATTAAGTGAAGCTAAAAAGGAATATTTTAGCCGCGTCCTAGATCATGCATCAAGAAGTATTCTTCGGGTTTACTGGTAAACAAAAAATGTGGAGATATTAGTCCCAAAAGACTCGGGACTGGCTACTCCAGGACGCGTTTTAGAAGTCTTCTGGACAATACAATATTGCGAATTATTTTTTAGAACGTACCGAGCAGGTTGCCGAAGTCCTCAAAATTATTTTCCAAATGTCACTGTACGAAGGGAATGCCTCGAACGAATGCAAATGCGCTTGTGTAAAACCGATACGTAAGGCATGAGACTCATCTTTGGTTTCGAATTATCTCTTCTCTTCAGCTGTTGTGAATTGCTCGAGCTCATAATTTCGAAACAATTAACGTTGTGATCAAGTAACATCATTCATAGAAGAAAATGGATTACTGTCTCCCTTGTAGCATCGATTTCGTGGGGATTACTTCGCTGTCACGGCCCGCTGTGGTTTCATCCACGATTTGGTATTAGCTTTAGATAATAACCTACACATTGTCATTTTGTTTTTGCGTCCCTGGAAGGCATTTAACCGTGCACGTACTCTACAGAAAACTGGCACCTAATACCAAGATCATGGCTTGGCTCCGGCTTCGTGTGGTCGAACCCAGTTTGTGGAATATAAATGAACATAAGTAACCCTACAAAGACTGGGTACCACATCTGGTTTATACCACAGGAGTCAGTCTTGAGACATTTCTGTTTCTTTTTTATATAAATGACATGTTGAGTAACATTAACTGTAAAGCATGTTTATTCGCTGATGAGTGTATAATATATGGCGCGATATATTCCAAAAAACATAGGGATATCTAAACTTGCGTCCTCCCTATGTTGTGTGTGTGTATTTCCGGTGTACTTTGCTTATGGCTCACTATGCCGATCAGCCTTGCTGATCGGCATAGTGAGGACACATCTTTACAAAGCAGTTTAGAACACATGAACGAGTGGTGTGACAAATTGCAAATGATGTTGAACGTCGACAAAACTGTATGTACGCTGGTTACGTGTAGGAGGAAGGCTTTGTCAATATAGTGCTTGCAAGGTAGCTTTGTAAAGGAGACGCACCGCTACATATATCTTCGGATTACCAACGCGTCCGATTTCTAATGGAATTTCACATGCGGTCAGCAGGGCACTACAATCAAGAGAAAGCTCTCCTGAAGAACACTGCACTATGCACTGTTGTAATTGGAGACTGACAGACTAGCGACTGTTCAGGATGAATTAAGCAGGTTTAATGAGAAAGGAACGAATGTGTGCGTGAGCGCATGCACTAGTGCGCATGCTCCTTAAAGGTGCGTCGGTTGTCGGCTTTTTCCAACACCCCCTCTCGACAATCAGCCCTTAACGACGTTCATACTGTCCCTGAGCCCCTCGAACCGTGGTTTCGGAAGAGGTCTGGTAAAGATGTCTGCGACCATGTCGCTAGTTTGACAGTACTGGAGTTTGACAACCTTTTTCTCAACTAAGTCTCTCAGGTGGTGGTGCCGTACGTCGATGTGCTTGGTCCGTGCGCTGACGCCCTCACTGATCGAGAGCTTGACGCATCCTTGGTTGTCTTCATACATACAGGTCGGCTCTACGTCCCTCTAACCGAAGTCAATTAGCAGCTGTCGAAGCCACAGCACCTCCTGTGAAGCGTGTGCGGCCGACACGTATTCTGCTTCCGTGGAGGAAAGTGCTACCGAAGTCTGTTTCTTGCTGGACCAAGACACAGGACTAGTCCCCAGCCTTACAAAGTACCCACTGGTTGACTTCCTGTCGGTGACGTCTCCTGCCCAGTCGGCATCTGCGTAACAGACAAGCCTTGCTTTCAACTCCCCTGAGAGCCGCAACTTGTAATCGACGGTTTGCTTAAGGTATCGAAATACCTTCTTGACTGCAGTCCAGTCACAGTGACGTGGGTGGCTAACACGCCGGCAAAGGTAACCCACGGCGCAGGCTATGTCCGGGCGTGTTGTCGTGCTCAGGTATAGCAGCTCTCCGACCGCTTGACGATAGTGGTCGTTATCTGGTAGCAGCTGATCACCCAAGAGCTTCGGGTAGTCTGTATTTATGGGAATGGCGCTCCCCTTGGCGTCATCAAGCCGGTGCTTTGCCAATAGTGTGGTGATTTTATTGCGCTGATGAAGGAGAAAGCAATCATCACGTGGTCTCTCGATTTCAATCCCTAGGTAATGACTGACGGAGCCAAGATCCTTCAATTCGAAGTGCTTGTTTAATCTTTTCCAGGTGTCGGTAATGACCGAATTAGCTGGATGACAAATCAACATGTCGTCCACATATAGGAGAACATACAAGAGCTTCTCGTCAATCCTTTGAGAATACAGGCAGGGGTCGGCGTCACTGCGTTTGAATCCCTCCTCCAGAAGCACCTGGTTGGCCTTTATGTTCCAGGCTCTAGCTGCCTGCTTCAGTCCGTACAGCGATTTTTTTAATCTGCAAACTAGATGCTCCTCGCCTGCTGTAACAAACCCTTCAGGTTGCTTCATATATATATGCTCCTCTATGTCACCGTTCAGGAATGCAGTCTTGACATCGAAATGTCGAACGATTAGCCTTTCCGCTGCCGCTATGGTCAAGAGGACACGCAGTGTCGTCAGTTAAGCTACTGGGGCAAACGTAGCATCATAGTCTTCCCCGTATTTCTGAGAGAAGCCTTGAGCGACCAACCTCGCTTTGTACCGTTCCACGTTCCCCTGTTTATCCCGTTTAGTCTTAAAGACCCACTTGCAGCCGAATGGATGCTTCCCTGATGGTAACGGCACGAGATCCCAGGTGTTGAGCTGATGCAGCGAGTCAATTTCCTCCTTCGCTGCTGCTAACCATTTCGCCTTTTCGCACTCCGGCAATTTCTGCATCTCCCTCCAGTTAGCTGGATCACTGTCGAGTTCAGTCTGCTTTGTACTGTAGGCAAGGCGTACAGGCGGCACCCCTTTATTGGATCTCGTCGACCTCCTGGGTATATCCACGGCGTGACCTTGGCCGACAGACACTTGGACATCGGGCTTCTCCCGTGCCTGATCACCACTGATAACAACTTCGGCCGTCTTAACTCCATTAAGCGGTGTGCCAACACTTGGCGGTGCATACGTTGTCGGACACGCGTCCACCATAATGCCATTGTAAGGCCGGCCAAACTCGCAGTTTGACAGATCTGCGGTGGGTTCGTCTGAGGTGCGTCGGTGTGTAGGTGCTAGCAGTGATCCCGATTCGCGACAGAACCTTTTCATGACAGGGCCTTCATCAAAGACGACGCTCCGGGCTGTCTTAACCATATTTGTGCCGGCTATCAGTATCCTGTACCCCTTCTGTGTATCACTATAGCCGAACAGTGTTCCTTCTGTAGCATGGGCATCCCACTTGTCGCGGTGCTCCTTTGGGACGTGTACGAAAGCCCTACTCCCAAAGATCCTCAAATGACCCAGGCTTGGCTTCCTACTATTCCATAACTCATATGGCGTCCTGTCTACTGCTCGACCTGGGACCCTGTTCTGAAGGTAGCATGCCGTGAGAACAGCTTCACCCCAGTACGTCTTCGGCAAAGCCGCTCCGAACAGCATACTTCTAGCACTTTCGCAGAGCGTGCGATTCTTTCTCTCTGCGACGCCATTCTGTTGCGGACTGTATGGCACTGATGACTGAAGTACGATACCCGTCTGCCGGAGAATTTCCCGTGTCCGACCCCCAGTGTACTCCGTACCGTTGTCAGCACGCAGGATCTTTGGATATCCGCCAAATTTGTTGGAAACGTACGCCAGGTACTCCTCCACCTTCCCAGGAACTTCATCCTTAGACCTGAGCAAGTATACCAAGGTGTACCTAGTGAAGTCGTCTGTGAAGGTGATGAAATACTTGCTCTTGCTTGGTGTCATCACCGACATTGATCCGCAGACGTCCGTATGAACTAAGTCTAGGGGATGTTCTGACCTCGACGAAGTCTGTTGAGGAAATGATGCACGCTTCATCTTTCCTTTTATGCAGCTGGCACACTGTAGCAGTTCCTTGCACTGCTTCACTACAATTCCATCCGCTAAGCGTTCCTTTTGTAGCCTCTGTACTGCCGCCTCGTTGCGGTGTCCGAGGCGGTGATGCCACACGTGAATGCAGTCATGGTGGCTGCGATGACTCGAACCTCTCGTAGCGCGGACTGCTCCCGGATCGGCTATCACAAGCTTATAAAGGTCTTTGTGAGCCTCACCTCTAGCGAGTACGCGGTCATCTCTTGTAACGACGCAGTGGTCCTCTCGAAAGGTCACAACGTTCCCCTGCTGAGTTATCTTGTTGACCGAAAGTAGGTTGCTCTCCAATGACGGAACGTAGAGAATCCTCTGTACTCGTACTTTCTGAATCAGTGAATCATTAATTCTGCAGTACAGTATGCCGTCTCCCACACCTTGAGCCAGGACTTGTTGTCCGTTCGCCACAGTGATAACTTCTGACTTCTCTTCGTAGCTCTTCTCAAAAAAATATCTGTCGTTGCACATATGGCTCGTCGCTCCAGAGTCAATGTACCAGGCCCCTGAGAGACTCCCAGCAAGAAAGGCGGCTTCTGAAGAGGACGAGTGACTCGACGCAGCTTTCCTGGCACGCTGTTTGGCGCCAACTCTGCGTGAGCTTTTCCTTTCTGCATTCCTGGCTGGGCAATCCCGTCTGAAGTGGCCCCGCTTTTTACAGTAGAAGCACTCCCCCGAATCAGCCGCACTCGAACGGATCCCTCTTTCCTTGGCTTGTGAACGAAGTGCTGATTCAGACTCGCTTGTGGCAGCTATTAGCTTTCTCTTCCTCTTGTACTCGTCCATCAGCTTGCCCTTGACATATTCCAGCGTGAGGTCTTTTTCCGAGCGAGCATCCAGGGCCGTGACCAGGGTTTCATAGCTGTCTGGAAGTCCACTGAGAAGTAGTGCGGCAACTTGAAAGTCCGTCGGTTCTTGATCAATGCTCCTCAAGCGTTGAACCAATTCCAAAACGCGCCTAATATACGCTTGCATGTCTTCGTCTCTCTCCATCTTCGACTGGTACAACTTTCGCAAAAGGTAGAGTTTGTTGCTCAAGTTGGCCCGTTCGTGCACCTTACAGAGCTCTTCCCACATAGACTTTGATGACGAACAATTGCAAATATGCACAATCTGGGTGTCGTCCACGCAGAGAGATATGGTGCTCTGGGCCTTGCGGTCCCCCGCGCTCCAAGCTTCCGGCGGGTTGTCTGGCGTGTCGTCAGAAACATAGGTCCAAGTTTCCTCACGTATCAGTAACATCCTCATCTTGAATTTCCATGACTGATAGTTCCCATCAGTCAGCCGAGCTATGGCAAACTTGTTCGCTCCATCCATCTTCAGGCTGTCCCGAAAGTCCTCCACGCTGACTTCTTAGTCACACAGTGAAATCCACAGCTCTTCTGGGCCCATAACCTGTTGTAATTGGAGACTGACAGACTAGCGACTGTTCAGGATGAACTAAGCCGGTTTAATGAGAAAGGAACGAATGTGTGCGTGAGCGCATGCACTAGTGCGCATGCTCCTTAAAGGTGCGTCGGTTGTCGGCTTTTTCCAACATGCACTATTCTACTGCTTAGGTGGGACTACCGGCATATAGAACACTCGTGCTACCGATCGTCACGCACGCAAATATAACTTCGGGCCCCTTTACCGCGACTCTAGCGAGTCTCTTTCGAATTGTTGCCAGTATATATGTGTATTATGTATACATATTGTCATATGTGTACTGTCCCCACTCCTTCCAAGGTCCCTTCTGGAACCAGCATTATTCTGAAATATATCAATAAATCACTATTGTTCTTTGCTTTGGGGTATTGTGTGATTGTGTGCGTGAATCAGCGTAATGTTTCGTGTCAAGATGTCATTTGGCCTTATGTAAAACTGTCCTCAAACATCTTCGAATCAACCCATTACACAACGGTGTGCATTACACCGTTTTTTTTTACCACTTTTTAGAGAACGTTCTGGTTTTGTTTGTATGCAAGGTGAACGGATCAGTAGTCCGTTTACACCTAGAATTCATACGGGGAGTGTACTGTATACAGGGTGTTTCAGTAACCGCGTGAAAAGAAAAAAAGATGAAAGTACGCTACAGAAAAGCACGCGTTTTTCTACGTTTTCGTGATTAGCAGGTATGTTGCAATACCGCCAGCATGTTTCAACCAACTGGCCCTTTTCGTTTTGTCTCTGCTACGAATCAACGACATTTATTTGTAGAGAACCTTTGCCATGCACTATAAGTAATTTTATCAAATTTTACAAGAAATAAATTCAATTTTTTGAATGGAACTACGGAATTTGCCAAGGCGATGTAACGTTGTTTGCCAGGAAGAGTGAATTTTTCATGTCAGATTTACCCCACTCCATTACGAAGTAATTCCCTACTATACAATGCTATTGCAGTTGATAATACAATGATAGCTGCAATTGTAATTTGCCTGTCTCCTTACTGAATGTGCGAGTATCCCTCTCTGCTCGGCGATTTTGTTCAGGGATCACCATTGTATCAGGGTATAGTCGGAAATGTATATTCTAATAGAATGCGATCAACGTGAGATGCGCTTTCAGTCTATGAGAAAAATGTTACATTCACTTTACAGACTTCGGAGTTCAATTGACGCGATTGAATTATTTGGATAAAATGGGTAAAACGAATTCTATGTGGCGAAAGTTCCCTACAGATGAATATTTTTGCCTGCATATTTCCACAGCATTCCTTCTATTTTTGACATGATTACTAAGACATCCTCTAAATTGGCTTTTATACAACCCCCTTTGTTGCGAAATGCACATTAGCTACATCCAACTGTCGTGCTTGCCTAACAAAGCCGTAATTCAGATAGCAGAAGCAAAAGTTTTTCAAACGTGCCCGTTCAGTCTCGACGGTATTCACGTTGAAGTTGCGTACCTCCCATCGTGAGAGCGCACGTCAACATAAGAACGGCGCGCACAAACAAGAGGTCTCGTTCGCCGAACCCGCCACAGAGACACTCTGCAGTTTCAAGAGGGCGCTATCCGATTAAACGATCATCTCCGGTCCATCGACCCATGTATGGATTAGATTGCCCTACACCATTGCACGCGTCGAGAAGTGTCCATTCTACATCGACTACGACTTAATGTCGTCAGGACCCCTCTGCTTCTCTATAAAATGAGACTTCTCCACTCGGCCAAATGCGCAAGCATGCACAACACAAGTCACTAGAATCTTTCAATGGTGCCTGCCCTCGGAGCAACCCATATCCATCTCCTGAACTACCGATAAGAGATATAGCGGAATTTCCTGCAGTTGTAAAGGTTTTTCTTTCAGCAATCATTGTTGGGGTGAATCACCTCATCCCATCGTCATTCATGTAGTTGTTGTTCCTTTCAGCATTGCTCTCAAGTAGCACGTAACAGAAGTATACCTCAAAATAAAAGCAAATACGATTTTGTAAAGCTCACTTGTTCACGTCACTGCCACGTAGGTTCTCATATTCCTCGGTTTCTTGGGCGTAGGTGCATGACACTTGCATGGTCTTGGTGGCAAGGCACAGTATTAAAAAATACTGTGGAAAAATTACCATTATTACCAGTATTAAAAAATACTGGTGAAGTTGTTGCCTGCTTTCCATCCTCAGGTGGGTTCAGGTGAATCCAGACGTCTTTAGGGGCCGTATTCTCGTCAAAAGTAATCGTCCTCGATTACTTTACGTCACGCTGTACGTCACGTTAAGGGCACAGCCTCGCGCTCCGCCCACGTTGCTAGGGGTGACTACGTAAACTTCCCCGTTTCGTGCTTCTTGAACTGCTACTGGCCGAAGGTAGTTGTTGGCGGAAAAGTGCTAATGCCACAGTGACCAAAGCTATACTACCGGTGCTCTAGTTTTGTGCTAAATTGTCTAAATGTGTACTTTTTGTGTGAGGAACAACGGTTGCAAACCAACAAGAGCAATATAATTTGTCCTTGAATTGGCTATCGGAAGCAGTCTGCGGACCTCGACCAATAAGAATGGTTTCGGAATGTTGTCTTTTGTTTCCTCTCAACATCCAAGGCATAAGCTCATTAACATTGGAAACGTCATTGTGACGTCGGCTGTCACGTGTTTGATTACTTTGAACGGTTAAAAGTGATCGACTTCGAAAAGCGGGATTAATCATAACACATCGAAGCAATGGACAAGGTGGCGGCAGCGTTCACTACGACGAAGAGATTTAGTGACTCGGGTTTGTTTTGAGGTTTTACAAGCGTATATTTGCACGATGCGATCGTGAGCACATATAAACGTGCAATTCGAACTCTTACTTTTTCAGTTAAATTGATGGTACAGATGGTTATTTCCCACTCGAGAACACAAGCGGCAGTAAACGTTTAGTAAACACATTTGCGTGACATTATGTCAACAATCTTGCCTTCTTGCAGAACTGTCACAAAATCATTGCAAAAGCACATCGCAGACATTATTAAATAATACGAATTTCAAAGTTCTGCATTGTTTCTGTTTAAAAATGCATGGTTCTGGTTCCGATTCTGTGGCGGTTCCCTACTACCGTAACACAATTTCATGCTTTAGCGCTCTAGCATTGGTGGTGGTAGTGGTGGCGGTTGTGCTGGTGAAAGGGCTCGCCGTTGTCGGCCTCACAGAGGTCGGCAACGTCACGACTGACGCCCTGGGGGAATGTGCGTCCTGGGCCAACTTCTGAGGGATCTGTGCCGACATATGTCTGAAAGCGTCTGAGGAAAACCCAGGAAAAACCCCAGACAGCACAGCCGGCACGTTGACAGCGCGTGACATTCATTTCTGTTATTCACGCCTTCTTCACATAACGACCAATGACTGACGAGTCGAGGTCCGTTACTTTGATGAGAATAGGGGCCCTTCAGACTTTAGAGGTCTTCAGGTTTTCTTCTTCCTTTTTGTGAAGGAAAATTGTTGCCATGGTTTGGTAATTGTGGTATGGTCGGATGACATCATATGCTTTCGCCCATTTCAAATTCTCTACCCATTTCACGAGCTTCTTCCAAATCTGTCACAGCTAACCTGGGAGTCGCGACTCTCAGTTTGGGAAACACTGAGCTACAGTGTTCTACCCTGCAGTCTCTGGGCTCCTAAACTTGGTGCCTGCATCAGTGCCCTCAAATTATTGAACTAACAGTTGCCTCTAAGCTGTAGTAGTAGGTTCCTTGTGCTCAGGAAGCATGATCACGAATAACCCAAGTTGAATGACTGAATAACCCAATGAATCGAATAACCCAAGTTGACAACCACTGCTCTACGCTCTTGGAACATATAATTTATTTTCCTGTCAAGAAATTCCTGCATTCCCAATGTTATTTTCTTGGACAGCGTGGTTCCAGGAGGATTATTCGTGTGAGATCCAGCCTTCTGTACCGATGACCTTCCTAGACATGACTGGTAACTCCTCGCTGACTACAGACAGGGTCAGGTGACTTCAGGTTATGCAAGACCTCTTCAGGTGACCTCAACAGATTCTAGACGAATTTGTGTGATTTCAGCGGACTCCACCTGTCTTCAGGTGGTTTCAGGTGACGCCAAACGTCTTCAGCTGACTCTAACCGTCTTCAAGTGACTTTACCTGACTCCAGACATCCTCATGTGGATTCAAGTGAACCCAGATCTCTTCAGATGGCTCCAGACGTCTTCAGGTGACTTCATTGACTATACAGGTCTTCAGGTGACTCCAGACGTTCCCGGACGTCTTCAGGTTACTTCAGGTGACTTGAGATCTTTTCAAGTGGCTCCAAACCTCTTCAGATGACTTCAGGGGTCTTAAAATGTCTTCAGGAGACTTCAAAGGATCCCAGACGCCTTGACGTGGTTCCAGACTTCTTCAGATCACTTCAAGGGACTTCAGGTGACTCCAAATGCCTTCATGTGGCTCTAGACGTCTGCAGGTGACTTGAGGTGACTTGGTACAGACCTTTGTGTAATTATACAGTACTAACTTTGTTTGTTAAATCTCAAAGGACTTCCTCAGGAGTTCCTTCTGCTTTTGTTGCGGAAAATAGTAGGCCGAACATGATCTGATGACAGCATGTGCTGTACCCGCTTTTCAACTTTCCTAGCCATATTACAAACGCACACCGAATCTGCCACAGGTAACTTGGGAGTCGCAACTCACAATATCTGAACTCTGGAACATGGTACGTGCATCCTTATCCTTGAATTATTGAAGTAAAAGTTGCCTCTATGCTGTAGCAGAGGGTGCCATGATCACAGATCCACCCCGAAGAACCTCCGTTGAGAACCACTGCTCTAAGCACTTGGAACATATAATTCATTTTTCTGTCAACAAATTTAACAATGTTATTTGTTTCTATCTGTGGCAGCATGGTTCCAGTATGAATTGTTTGTGCGAGACTCCGTCTTCTGTGCCGATGAGCTTCTTTGACATGACTAGAGATGTCTCAGTTGCTACAGAGGACTTCACGTGATTTCTTGTTGCTACAGACCTCATCAGGTGACCTCGAGAGACTGTAGACACCTTCGTGTGAGATCAGGAGACTCCAGGACTGGAGGCTTCGGGTGACTCCAGCCGTCTCCAGATGACTTCAGATGTTTTGACGTGGCTCCAGACGTGTTCAGGTAATTTCGAGTAACTTCGAGTGACTTCAGATGACTCCAGATGTCTTCAAGTGACTTCAAATGACTTCAGGTGACTCCAGGTGTCTTCATGTGGCTCTAGACGTCTTCAGGTAACTTCGAGTGGCTTCAGGTGACTCCAGATGTCTTCAAGTGGCTTCAGGAGACTTCAGGTGACTACAGACGTCTTCCGGTTTCTTCAGCTGACTTGCTACAGACCTTCTGGTAATTGTACAGCACTAACCTTGTTTGTTAAATCTCGAAGTTTACTACCGGGAGTTCCCTCTGTTTTTGTTTTTATGGCAGAAAATAGTGAGCCGAACATGGTCTCATGACATCGCGTGCTGTTCCCCCTTTTCAAAGCTTTTTCCTAGCCATGTCACGAACCCACTCCGAATCTGCCACAAGTAACTTGGGAGTAGCAACTCACAGTATAGGCAACTACAGTAGTCTTCTCTGCAGAACCTGAGCTCTGGAACTTTGTATGTGCATCATCATCCTTGGACTATTGAAGTAACAGTTGCCTCTATGCCGTAACAGTGGGTTCCTTTAACTCAGATATCATGACCACGGATTCCCCCAAATAACCTACGTTGAGAAACACTGCTCTAAGCGCTTGGAACAAATAATTCATTTCCCTGACAACAAATTTAACAATGTTATTCGTTTCTATCTGTGGCAGCATGGTTCCAGTATGAATTGTTTGTGCAAGACTCCGCCTTCTGTGCCGATGAGCTTCCTTGACATGACTGGTGATATCTCAGTGGCTACAAGGGACTACACGTGATTTTTTGTTCCTACAGACCCCATCTGGTGACCTCGAGAGACTGTGGACGCCTTCGTTTGAGATCAGGGGACTACAGGCATCTGCAGGAGGCTTCAGGTGACTCCAGCAATCTCCAGGTGACTTCAGATGTCTTGACGTGGCCCCAGACATCTTCAGGTAACTTCGAGTAACTTCAAGTGACTTCAGATGACTCCAGATGTCTTCAAGTGACTTCAAATGACTTCAGGTGTCTTCATGTGGCTCTAGACGTCTTCAGGTAACTTCGAGTGGCTTTAGGGGACTTCGGATGTCTTCATGTGACTTCAGATGACTTCATGTGGCTCTAGACGTCTTCAGTTGACTTCGAGTGACTTCAGGTGACTCCAGATGTCTTCAAGTGGCTTCAGGAGACTTCAGGTGACTACAGACGTATTCCGGTTTCTTCAGCTGCCTTGCTATAGACCTTCGTGTAATTGTACAGTACTAACCTTGTTTGTTAAATCTCGAATTTCACTACCGGCAGTTCCTTCTGTTTTTGTTTTTATGACAGAAAATAGTGAGCCGAACATGGTCTCATGACACCGCGTGCTGTTCCCTCTTTTCAAATTTCCTAGCCATATCGCGAACCCACTCCGAATCTGCCACAAGTAACTTGGGAGTAGCAACTCACAGTTTAGGCAGCTACAGTAGTCTTCTCTGCAGAACCTGAGCTCTAGAACTTTGTACGTGCATCATTGTCCTTGGATTATTGAAGTAACAGTTGCCTCTATGCTATAACAGTGGGTTCCTTTAACTCAGGTGCCATGATCACGGATTCCCCCAAATAACCTACGTTGAGAAGCACTGCTCTAAGTGCATGGAACATATAATTCATTTTCCTGTCAACAAATTTAACAATGTTATTCGTTTCTATCTGTGGCAGCATGGTTCCAGTATCAATTGTTTGTTTGAGACTCACCCTTCTGTGCTGATGAGCTTCTTTGACATGACTGGTGATGTCTCAGTGGCTGCAGAGGACTTCAGGTGATTTCTTGTTGCTACAGACCTCATCAGGTGACCTCGAGAGACTGTAGACGCCTTCGTGTGAGATCAGGGGACTTCAGGCACCTGCAGGAGGCTCGAGGTGACTCCAGCAATCTCCAGGTGACTTCAGATGCCTTGACGTGGCCCCAGACATCTTCAGGTGACTTCGAGTAAGTTCAAGTAACTTCAAGTGTCTTCAGATGACTCCAGATGTCTTCAGATGACTCCAGATGTCTTCAAGTGACTTCAAATGACTTTAGGTGACTCCAGATGTCCTCATGTGGCTCTAGACGTCTTCAGGTAACTTCTAGTGGCTTCAGGGGACTTCGGATGTCTTCATGTGACTTCAGATGACTTCATGTGGCTCTAGACATCTTCAGGTAACTTCGAGTGGCTTCAGGTGACTCCAGATGTCTTCATGTGACTCTAGACGTCTTCAGGAAACTTCGAGTGGCTTCAGGGGACTTCGGATGTCTTCATGTGACTTCAGATGACTTCATGTGGTTCTAGACGTCTTCAGGTAACTTCAAGTGACTTCAGGTGACTCCAGATGTCTTCAAGTGACTGCAGGTGACTCCAGATGTCTTCAAGTGACTTCAGATGACTTCAGATGTCTTCAAGTGACTTCAAATAACTTCAGGTGACTCCAGATGTCTTCATGTGGCTCTAGACGTCTTCAGGTGACTTCGAGTGACTTCAGGAGACTTCAGGTGACTACACACGTCTTCCAGTTTAAGGTGACTTGCTGCAGACCTTCGTGTAATTGTACAAAACTAACCTTGTTTGTTAAATCTCGAAGTTCACTATCGGGAGTTCCTTCTGTTTTTGTTTTTATGGCAGAAAATAGTGAGCCGAACATGGTCTCATGACACCGTGTGCTGTTCCCTCTTTTCAAATTTCCTAGCCATATCGCGAACCCACTCCGAATCTGCCACAAGTAACTTGGGAGTAGCAACTCACAGTTTAGGCAGCTACAGTAGTCTTCTCTGCAGAACCTGAGTTCTGGAACTTTGTACGTGCATAATTATCCTTGCATTATTGACGTAACAGTTGCCTGCATGCTATAACAGTGGGTTCCTTTAACTCAAGTACCATGATCATGGATTTCCCCAAATAACCTACTTTGAGAAGCACTGCTCTAAGCGCATGGGACATGTAATTCATTTCCCTGTCAACAAATTTAACAATGTTATTCGATTCTATCTGTGGCAGCATGGTTCCAGTATCAATTGTTTGTTCGAGACCCAGCCTTCTGTGCCGATGAGCTTCTTTGACATGACTGGTGATGTCTCAGTGGCCACAGAGGACTTCAGGTGATTTCTTGTTGCTACAGACCTCATCAGGTGGCCTCGAGAGACTGTAGACACCTTCGTGCGAGATCAGGGGACTCCAGACATCTGCAGGAGGCTTCAGGTGACTCCAGCCGTCTCCAGGTGACTTCAGATGTCTTGACGTTGCCCCAGACATCTTCAGCTGACTTCGAGTAACTTCAAGTAACTTCAAGTGACTTTAGATGACTCCAGATGTCTTCAAGTAACTTCAAATGACTTCAGGGGACTCCAGATGTCTTCATGTGGCTCTAGACACCTTCAGGTAACATCGAGTGGCTTCAGGGGAATTCGGATGTCTTCATGTGACTTCAGATGACTTCATGTGGCTGTAGACGTCTTCAGGTGACTTCGAGTGACTTCACGTGACTCCAGATGTCTTCAAGTGACTTCGGATGTCTTCATGTGACTTCAGATGACTTCATGTGGCTCTAGACGTCTTCAGGTGACTTCGAGTGACTTCATGTGACTCCAGATGTCTTCAAGTGACTTCAGGAGACTTCAGGTGACTTCAGGTGACCAGAGAGTCGAACCGAAACGTTTAACGGTCCGGTTTGGGTTTAGGTTCGGCGATAAGGGTTCGGTTCCGGTTCAGCTCCAGAACGCAATTATAATGGTTCAAACCGGTTCTTTCCGAACGGTTCGGTCCACGAACCGGTTTAGGGGCCACGGCTGCGAATGAAGCACAACAGGCAGGTTAAAACCAACTTCCGTGTGTGTGTTACAGTACTTGAAGTGGACAGGAAGGCGTCAGTGGTTGCTCGGGATTTTGAAAGAGTTTTTGCGATATGAAAGATTAGATTAAATTAGTAGTGATAAGGCAAGATTAGTGGCGGTTACAAGAGGAGCATAGCCATGAATTACTGGTTTGGGTTGACTTTGTAGAGGAACAACACGGCTCAGAGCTTCGGCTCCCGTGCTGGTAGTGGCACCCCAGGACCTCCACTTCCCCAGCGCCTCAAACTTTTCCTCGCTCTTCTCGGGCTACCGGATGTGATTACTCGTCAGCTGTGATGCTTCGCCACTGCCTGCCGTGCCATCATCGTGTTCAACCGTGCATGCTAACCACGGTCGCCCTCGCTGCCCTCCTCCAGTGAAGTCGCGGACATCATCTGCTTTATCGCCGCTCCGCGTCTGAGGGGGGAGTGATGTAGCGGCCGGTGGACAACGACGATGGCCACAGGCCTGGAGCACCTGCCTCAGTTCCACCGGCGCGGCCATGGAGATAGGCCACCGTCATCGCCTCTCCGTGGCATACCATCAACTTTCCCCGCACGGAGCTCATGCCGTGGGGCATGCGTCGCGAACACACGTTAATCAGCTAACGACGCTTCATGGTAGTTGGATTAGAATGGTGCGATTGTGAGCTCGGGGTTTTTATGCGTAGAAGGCACGTTACTGCGTCAGCACTGACCGCCGCCGTAATACCATGTCGGCGTTAGAGCGCAGTTTCTGTGGAACAAAGACAGAGCAAGTGCGGACAGAGAGTTCGACTCATTTTTGACCCATTGGCGATTTTTAAATACTATGTCAGTATGGTTGTTTTTGCTGCTTTTATTTCAAATCCACAAAGAAACCCAGCTTGTCAAGCTCTTTTCATTCTGACCAGCATAAGGTGGCTTGTGCTTTACTTTCTAGTACCCTAGGCACGCGGAAAACTTCATGCATTAAACGGAATGGCAGTAACTTCACCTCCTCACCAACCATCATCCCGAATGGCACCGTTTTTTCAACACGCCCGTGTTTTTAACAAGTCGGTGGAAAGAACGATGTCACGCAAGATGATGATTGGTGAGGAGCTAAAGTTACCGACATTCCATTTAATGCATTAAGTTTGCGGTGTGGCTAGCGTATAAGGGGCTTCTGTAAGTTCACACACGCGCTTTGGGAATTATGCTGCAGCGTTGTACACACAAATACGTGCTTGAGCTGAGCTCAGGTACAGGTTGCTTTCGCAATGCATTACACATAACAGAACAGAAGAAAAAGAAAAACGAAGAGCAAATTTTAAGACCGAAGGTCGCACAGCCGACGACATACACGTAAGTTGGTCCGCGTATTCGCATTTATATAGAGGATGCCCACGGTAACTGCAGAAATGATCTCTAACACAAAGACATAGCGCTGGAAAGAAAAACTGACAGCTCTCCTATGACGTTACATCTTACAACGAAGCACTGTTTGTAACACAAACGCGTAGGAAAGAGAGTGTCAATTTCTTTTTGACACAGCTCTATGCCAATGATCATTTCAGCAGCTAGGGGGCTACCGTGGGTCATTTCAGCAGCACGGTGGCTGATTAGTATATTATTATGAAACATGTTACTTCATGAATGCTACCCAAAACTGTCGTTGATGCCTTATTATTATATATATTCATGTGGATGTCTTATACATTAGTAGCATGGGCATTCCCAGGATTTTTTCCAGGGAGGGGGAGGGCAAGGCGCTTCTAGGGGGACAAGAGCGCAAACCCCCATCCCCTACCACATCATTTTCTGGAAGCGGACGCTGTGCACTGTGTGGGTGTTCAGAGGTCTCTGTTATGACATCTGAGAGTATATATTATACGAGCTATGACTAAAGAGTGCACTGTTTTCACAACGACCTTGGAGTTCCAGGGGGACCACGCCCCCTTGCCCCTCTCACGGTACGCCTATGATTAGTAGTCATAACAGTTTTCAGTTACCATCTTTGTTGTTGTTATTCGCGGTTCTGAGCCCCGGGGTGTTCATGTAAAAGGCGCGTTATCGTATTATCACTGACCGTCGCAGTGCTTCCATGTCGCCGTTACAGTGAAGTGCCTGTGGAACACAGACAGGGCACGGGCAAGGGCTAGTGCAAGCAGGGATTTCGACCAATTTTCGATCCACTGGTGTTTCCTAAATGCGATTTCAGCATGCTTGTTTTTATATCTTTTATTTCAAATGTACAAAGAAAACCATATTGGTATGTGCTTTTCATTCTGACCGGCATGAAGATGCCTGGCCCTTTACTTTGTAAGGGGCTTCTGTAAGTTCACACTCGCACGTTCGGAATTATCCTGTAGCGTGGTACACACGAACGCTTGCTGTAGCTGAGTTCAGGTAGTTTGGTTTCGCCCAGCACTGCACAAAAGGAAACACAGAAGAAGACGAAACAAAAAAGAAAAAGCAAACGAAGATGAGAACATTTGAAAGACCGAAGGTCGCACGGCCGACAACATATCTGTCGCTGGTTCCGCGTATTCGTATTTATATGCAGGATGCCTGCGATAACTTGTAGAGATGATGTTGAACACATAGCGCTGTCAAAGAAAAACGGACAGATTTGTATTACAAACGGACTGATCTTACAATACAGCGCCTGTTTGTGACACAAATGTCATAGGAGAGTGATAGCTTCCCTTTGACCGTGCTATGTTCCAGCGACCATTTTTGTTACTGGGGTGGACACCCTGTGTATAGCTGAGTCTGATTAGTATATCATTATAATATATGTCACTTATTGACTGCTACCCAAAACTGTCGTTGGTCACTAATTTATATATATATTCATATGTATGTCAGACATTCGGAGTCCTAACATTTTTCACTTACACGAGCTGTTGCTATTTCATGACTCGAGAAAATGCACAACATACAAAGTTTCGTACTTAATTCCGTGTGAACCGTTATTTGAACTGGTAACCGGTATTTTTTACCGGTTTAGTTCCGGTTCAGCTCCAACATGGCGTCGACTCTTTCGGTTCGGTTCAGTTCCGGTTCGGTCAAAAATAACGGTTAATAACGGTTTTCGGTTCGGGTTCGGGTTCGGTTCGACTCTCTGCAGGTGACTACAGACGTCTTCCGGTTTCTTCAGCTGACTTGCTACAGACCTTCGTGTAATTGTACAGTACTAACCTCGTTTGTTAAATCTCGAAGTTGACGACCGGGAGTTCCTTCTGTTTTTGTTTTTATGGCAGAAAATAGTGAGCCGAACATGGTCTCATGACATCGCGTGCTGTTCCCCCTTTTCATATTTCCTAGCCATATCACGAACCCACTCCGAATCTGCCACCAATAACTTGGGAGTAACAACTCACAGTTTAGGCAGCTACAGTGCAGGACAAAAGTTTACGGAACGCGCGAGCGGCGTATTTTCTCTGGGCAGAGACACCCTAGCGGCGAGCGGAAGCGGGCGAGTCCACTCGCTCAGAGGGGATGGAAGAGTGCGCTTGTGGCGACCCTCCATGGTAGTAGTGGTAACTTTGATTTGAGTGTAACGAACGCCAAAATGGTTTCATTTTCGGCCTACTGCACCGAGCGCGAGTGCCTATCGCGGGGAGGAACTCTCTCCGCTATCGGAGAGATAACAGGGCGCTAAGATGAATTGAGGTGACAACGGGCTGCAGTGCTAGTATTTTTCTTTTTTTTATTAGGCAAAAACAGAAGAAAAGAGCGTGTACCCTTGAACACGCACACAAAGAGGCGGGGGAGGCGATAGTGTCTCAATTGTTGGCCCCCCTTTCGCAGCAATAACTGAGGCCATGCGCACAGGAAGGGAAGCGTATAGTCGACGGGCAAGGTCCACGTCTTCACGTACCAAGGACCACTCTGCTTCTATAAATTCGCAGAGTGCGTCCTCGCTCCTTGTAGGTGTCCGTGTCTTGCTCATCCTATTCTTCAGGATGCCCCAGACATTTTTGATTATGTTTAAGTCCGGGCTCTGCGCAGGCCATGGCAGCTGCATTACGCTGAGGTCGTCAAAAAGGCGTTGGACAGTTTTACTACGATGGACAGAGCTGCCATCATGCTGGTAATAGTAGCACCCATCCGGGAACGGCCCGTCCAGAGCATAGAGGAGCAGCGTCCTCTCGACGACCTCAGCGTAATGCAGCTGACATGGCCTGCGCAGAGCCCGGACTTAAACATCATCGAAAACGTCTGGGGCATCCTGAAGAATAGGATGAGCAAGAGACGAACGCCAGGAGCGAGGACGCACTCTGGAAATTTATAGCAGAGTGATCCTTGCTACGTGAAGACGTGGACCTTGTCCGTCGACTATATGCTTCCCTTCCTGTGCACATGGCCTCCGTTATTGCTGCGAAAGGGGGCCGACAAAGTATTGTCTCCCCCGCCGCTTTTTTTGTGTGTGTGCGTGTGCGTGTTCAAGGGTACGCGCTCTTCTGTTTTTGTATAATAAAAAAATTAAAAAAGCTAGGCACGGCAGCCCGTTGTCACCTCAATTCATCTTAGCACCCTGTTATCTCTCCGATAGCGGAGAGACTTCCTTCCCGCGATAGCCAATCTTGCTCGGTGCAGTAGACTCAAAACGAAACAATTTTGGCGTTCGTTACACTCAAAAGCAAAGTTACCACTGCTAATACGGCGGGTCGCCACAAGCGCATTCTTCCATCCCTTTGAACGAGTGGACTTGCCCGCTTCCGCTCGCCGCTAGGGTGTCTCTGCCCAGAGAAAATACGCCGCTCGCGCGTTCTGTAAACTTTTGTCCAGCACTGTACAGTAGTCTTTCCTGCAGAACCGGAGCTCTGGAAGTTTGTACGTGCATCATTACCCTTGGATTATTGATGTAACAGTTTCCTCTATGCTATAACAGTGGGTTCCTTTAACTCAGGTGCCATGATCACAGATTCTCCCAGATAACCTACGTTGAGAAGCACTGCTCTAAGCGCTTGGAACATATAATTCATTTCCCTGACAACAAATTTAACAATGTTATTCGTTTCTATCTGTGGCAGCATGGTTCCAGTATCAATTGTTTGTTCGAGACTCAGCCTTCTGTGCCGATGAGCTTCTTTGACATGACTTGTTATGTCTCAGTGGCCACAGAGGACTTCAGGTTATTTCTTGTTGGTACAGACCTCATCAGGTGACCTCGAGAGACTGTAGACGCCTTCGTGTGAGATCAGGGGACTCCACACATCTGCAGGAGGCTTCAGGTGACTCCAGGTGTCTCCAGGTGACTTCAGATGTCTTGACGTGGCCCCAGACGTCTTCAGCTAACTTCGAGTAACTTCAAGTGACTTCAGATGACTCCAGATGTCTTCAAGTGACTTCAAATGACTTCAGGTGACTCCAGATGTCTTCATGTGGCTCTAGACGTCTTCAGGTAACTTCGAGTGGCTTCAAGGGACTTCGGATGACTTCATGTGACTTCAGATGACTTCATGTGGCTCTAGACGTCTTCAGGTGATTTCGAGTGACTTCACGTGACTCCAGATGTCTTCAAGTGACTTCAAGTGACTTCAGGAGACTTCAGGTACTCAAGATGTCTTCATGCGGCTCTAGACGTCTTCAGGTAACTTCGAGTGGCTTCATGTGACTTCAGATGTCTTCATGTGACTTCAGATGACTTTATGTGGCTCTAGACGTCTTCAGGTGACTTCGAGTGACTTCAGGTGACTCCAGAAGTCTTCAAGTGACTTCAGGAGACTTCAGGTGACTACAGACGTCTTCCGGTTTCTTCAGCTGACTTGCTCTAGACCTTCGTGTAATTGTACAGTACTAACCTTGTTTGTTAAATCTCGAATTTCACTACCGGCAGTTCCTTCTGTTTTTGTTTTTATGACAGAAAATAGTGAGCCGAACATGGTCTCATGACACCGCGTGCTGTTCCCTCTTTTCAAATTTCCTAGCCATATCGCGAACCCACTCCGAATCTGCCACAAGTAACTTGGGAGTAGCAACTCACAGTTTAGGCAGCTACAGTAGTCTTCTCTGCAGAACCTGAGTTCTGGAACTTTGTACGTGCATAATTCTCCTTGGATTATTGAAGTAACAGTTGCCTGTATGCTATAACAGTGGGTTCCTTTAACTCAGGTGCCTTGATCACGGATTCCCCCAAATAACCTACGTTGAGAAGCACTGCTCTAAGCGCATGGAACATATAATTCATTTCCCTGTCAACAAATTTAACAATGTTATTCGTTTCTATCTGTGGCAGCATTGTTCCAGTATCAAGTGTTTGTTTGAGACTCACCCTTCTCTGCTGATGAGCTTCTTTGACATGACTGGTGATGTCTCAGTGGCTGCAGAGGACTTCAGGTGATTTCTTGTTGCTACAGACCTCATCAGGTGACCTCGAGAGACTGTAGACGCCTTCGTGTGAGATCAGGGAACTCCAGGCACCTGCAGGAGGCTCGAGGTGACTCCAGCAATCTCCAGGTGACTTCAGATGTCTTGACGTGGCCCCACACATCTTCAGGTGACTTCGAGTAAGTTCAAGTAACTTCAAGTGTCTTCAGATGACTCCAGATGTCTTCAGATGACTCCAGATGTCTTCAAGTGACTCCAAATGTCTTCAGATGACTCCAGATGTCTTCAAGTGACTCCAAATGACTTGAGGTGACTCCAGATGTCTTCATGTGGCTCTAGACGTCTTCAGGTAACTTCGAACGATTTCAGGGGACTTTGGATGTCTTCATATGACTTCAGATGACTTCATGTGGCTCTAGACTTCTTCAGGTGACTTCTAGTGACTTCAGGTGACCCCAGATGTCTTCAAGTGACTTCAGGAGACTTCAGGTGACTACAGACGTGTTCCGGTTTCTTCAGCTGACTTGCTACAGACCTTCATGTACTTGTACAGCCTTGTTTGTTAAATCTCGAAGTTCACTACCGGAAGTTCCTTCTGTTTTTGTTTTTATGGCAGAAAATCGTGAGCCGAACATGGTCTCATGACATCGCGTGCTGTTCCGCCTTTTCAAAAATCCTAGCCATATCACGAACCCACTCCGAATCTGCCACAAGTAACTTAGGAGTAGCAACTCACAGTTTAGACAGCTACAGTTGTCCTCGCTGCAGAACCTGAGCTCTGGAACTTTGTACGTGCATCATTATCCTTGGATTATTGATCTAACAGTTGTCTCTATGCTATAACAGTGGGTTCTTTTAACTCAGGTACCATGATCACGGATTCCCCAAATAACCTACGTTAAGAAGCACTGCTGTAGGAGCATGGAACATATAATTCATTTCCCTGTCAACAAATTTAACAATGTTATTCGTTTCTATCTGTGGCAGCATGGTTCCAGTATCAATTGTTGGTGCGAGACTCAGCCTTGTGTGCTGATGAGCTTCTTTGACATGAGTGGTGATGCCTCAGTGGCTACAGAGGACTTAATATGATTTCTTGTTGCTGCAGACCTCATCAGGAGACCTCGAGAGACTATAGACGTCTTCGTGTGAGATCAGGGGACTCCAGACATCTCCAGGAGGCTTCAGGTGACTTCAGATGGCTTGACGTGGTCCCAGACGTTTTCAGTTAACTTCGAGTGGCTTAGGGGACTTCAGATGACTCCAGATGTCTTCAAGTGACTCCAAATGACTTCAGGTGACTCCAGATGTCTTCATGTGGCTCTAGACGTCTTCAGGTAACTTCGAACGGCTTCAGGGGACTTTGGATGTCTTCATATGACTTCTGATGACTTCATGTGGCTCTAGACGTCTTAAGGTGACTTCGAGTGACTTCAGGTGACTCCAGATGTCTTCAAGTGACTTCAGGATACTTCAGGTGACTAGAGACGTGTTCCGGTTTCTTCAGCTGACTTGCTAGAGACCTTCGTGTACTTGTACAGCCTTGTTTGTCAAATCTCGAAGTTCGCTACCGGGTGTTCCTTCTGTTTTTGTTTTTATGGCAGAAAATAGTGAGCCGAACATGGTCTCATGACATCGCGTGCTGTTCCACCTTTTCAAATTTCCTAGCCAAATCACGAACCCACTCCGAATCTGCCACAAGTACCTTAGGAGTAGCAACTCACAGTTTACACAGCTATAGTTGTCTTCGCTGCAGAACCTGAGCTCTGGAACTTTATACGTGCATCATTATCCTTGGATTATTGACGTAACAGTTGCCTCTATGCTATAACAGTGGGTTCCTTTAACTCAGGTACCATGATCACGGATTTCCCAAATAACCTACTTTAAGAAGCACTGCTGTAGGAGCATGGAACATATAATTCATTTCCCTGTCAACAAATTTAACAATGTTATTCGTTTCTATCTGTGGCAGCATGGTTCCAGTATCAATTGTCTGTGCGAGACTCAGCCTTCTGTGCAGATGAGCTTCTTTGACATGACTGGTGATGTCTCAGTGGCTACGGAGGACTTCATGTGATTTCTTGTTGCTGCAGACCTCATCAGGCGACCTCGAGAGACTATAGACGCCTTCGTGCGAGATCAGGGGACTCCAGGCATCTGCAGGAGGCTTCAGGTGACTCCAGCCGTCTCCAGGTCACTTCAGATGGCTTGACGTGGCCCCAGACGTCTTCAGTTAACGTCGATTAACTTCAAGTGACTTCAGATGACTCCAGATGTCTTCAAGTGACTTCGGATGACTCCAGATGTCTTCAAGTGACTTCAATTGACTTCAGGTGACTTCAGATGTCTTCATGTGGCTCTAGACGTCTTCAGGTAACTTCGAGTGGCTTCAGGGGACTTCGGATGTCTTCATGTGACTTCAGATGACTTCATGTGGCTCTAGACGTCTTAAGGTGACTTCGAGTGACTTCAGGTGACTCCAGATGTCTTCAAGTGACTTCAGGATACTTCAGGTGACTAGAGACGTGTTCCGGTTTCTTCAGCTGACTTGCTAGAGACCTTCGTGTACTTGTACAGCCTTGTTTGTTAAATCTCGAAGTTCGCTACCGGGTGTTCCTTCTGTTTTTGTTTTTATGACAGAAAATAGTGAGCCGAACATGGTCTCATGACATCGCGTGCTGTTCCGCCTTTTCAAATTTCATAGCCATATCACGAACCCACTCCGAATCTGCCACAAGTAACTTAGGAGTAGCAACTCACAGTTTACACAGCTATAGTTGTCTTCGCTGCAGAACCTGAGCTCTGGAACTTTATACGTGCATCATTATCCTTGGATTATTGACGTAACAGTTGCCTCTATGCTATAACAGTGGGTTCCTTTAACTCAGGTACCATGATCACGGATTTCCCAAATAACCTACGTTAAGAAGCACTGCTGTAGGAGCATGGAACATATAATTCATTTCCCTCTCAACAAATTTAACAATGTTATTCGTTTCTATCTGTGGCAGCATGGTTCCAGTATCAATTGTCTGTGCGAGACTCTGCCTTCTGTGCAGATGAGCTTCTTTGACATGACTGGTGATGTCTCAGTGGCTACAGAGGACTTCATGTGATTTCTTGTTGCTGCAGACCTCATCAGGCGACCTCGAGAGACTATAGACGCCTTCGTGCGAGATCAGGGGACTCCAGGCATCTGCAGGAGGCTTCAGGTGACTCCAGCCGTCTCCAGGTCACTTCAGATGGCTTGACGTGGCCCCAGACGTCTTCAGTTAACGTCGATTAACTTCAAGTGACTTCAGATGACTCCAGATGTCTTCAAGTGACTTCGGATGACTCCAGATGTCTTCAAGTGACTTCAATTGACTTCAGGTGACTCCAGATGTCTTCATGTGGCTCTAGACGTCTTCAGGTAACTTCGAGTGGCTTCAGGGGACTTCGGATGTCTTCATGTGACTTCAGATGACTTCATGTGGCTCTAGACGTCTTAAGGTGACTTCGAGTGACTTCAGGTGACTCCAGATGTCTTCAAGTGACTTCAGGATACTTCAGGTGACTAGAGACGTGTTCCGGTTTCTTCAGCTGACTTGCTAGAGACCTTCGTGTACTTGTACAGCCTTGTTTGTTAAATCTCGAAGTTCGCTACCGGGTGTTCCTTCTGTTTTTGTTTTTATGGCAGAAAATAGTGAGCCGAACATGGTCTCATGACATCGCGTGCTGTTCCGCCTTTTCAAATTTCCTAGCCATATCACGAACCCACTCCGAATCTGCCACAAGTAACTTAGGAGTAGCAACTCACAGTTTACACAGCTATAGTTGTTTTCACTGCAGAACCTGAGCTCTGGAACTTTGTACGTGCATCATTATCCTTGGATTATTGACGTAACAGTTGCCTCTATGCTATAACAGTGGGTTCCTTTAACTCAGGTACCATGATCACGGATTTCCCAAATAACCTACGTTAAGAAGCACTGCTGTAGGAGCATGGAACATATAATTCATTTCCCTCTCAACAAATTTAACAATGTCATTCGTTTCTATCTGTGGCAGCATGGTTCCAGTATCAATTGTCTGTGCGAGACTCTGCCTTCTGTGCAGATGAGCTTCTTTGACATGACTGGTGATGTCTCAGTGGCTACAGAGGACTTCATGTGATTTCTTGTTGCTGCAGACCTCATCAGGCGACCTCGAGAGACTATAGACGCCTTCGTGCGAGATCAGGGGACTCCAGGCATCTGCAGGAGGCTTCAGGTGACTCCAGCCGTCTCCAGGTCACTTCAGATGGCTTGACGTGGCCCCAGACGTCTTCAGTTAACGTCGATTAACTTCAAGTGACTTCAGATGACTCCAGATGTCTTCAAGTGACTTCGGATGACTCCAGATGTCTTCAAGTGACTTCAATTGACTTCAGGTGACTCCAGATGTCTTCATGTGGCTCTAGACGTCTTCAGGTAACTTCGAGTGGCTTCAGGGGACTTCGGATGTCTTCATGTGACTTCAGATGACTTCATGTGGCTCTAGACGTCTTAAGGTGACTTCGAGTGGCTTCAGGGGACTTCGGATGTCTTCATGTGACTTGAGATGACTTCATGTGGCTCTAGACGTCTTCAGTTAACTTCGAGTAACTTCAAGTGACTTGAGATGACTCCAGATGTCTTCAAGTGACTTCAAATGACTTCAGGTGACTCCAGATGTCTTCATATGGCTCTAGACGTCTTCAAGTGGCTTCAGGTAACTTCGAGTGGCTTCAGGGGACTTCGAGTGGCTTCAGGGGACTTCGAGTGGCTTCATGTGACTTCGGATGTCTTCATGTGACTTCGGATGTCTTCATGTGGCTCTAGACGTCTTCAGGTGACTTCGAGTGACTTCAGGTGACTCCAGATGTCTTCAAGTGACTTCAGGAGACTTCAGGTGACTACAGACGTGTTCCGGTTTCTTCAGCTGACTTGCTACAGACCTTCGTGTACTTGTACAGCCTTGTTTGTTAAATCTCGAAGTTCACTACCAGGAGTTCCTTCTGTTTTTGTTTTAACGGCAGAAAATAGTGATCCGAACATGGTCTCATGACATCGCGTGCTGTTCCCCCTTTTTATATTCCCTAGCCATATCACAAACCCACTCCGAATCTGCCACAAGTAACTTAGGAGTAGCAACTCACCGTTTAGGCAGCTACAGTTGTCTTCGCTGCAGAACCTGAGCTCTGGAACTTTGTACATGCATCATTATCCTTGGATTATTGACGTAACAGTTGCCTCTATACTATAACAGTGGGTTCCTTTAACTCAGGTACCATGATCACAGATTCCCCAAATAACCTACGTTAAGAAGCATGCTGTAGGAGCATGGAACATATAATTCATTTCCCTGTCAACAAATTTAACAATGTTATTCGTTTCTATCTGTGGCAGCATGGTTCCAGTATCAATTGTTTGTGCGAGACTCAGCCTTGTGTGCAGATGAACTTCTTTGACATGACTGGTGATGTCTCAGTGGCTACAGAGGACTCCATGTGATTTCTTGTTGCTACAGACCTCATCAGGTGACCTCGAGAGACTATAGACGCCTTCGTGCGAGATCAGGGGACTCCAGGCTTCTGCAGGAGGCTTCAGGTGACTCCAGCCGTCTCCAGGTGACTTCAGATGGCTTGACGTGGCCCCAGACGTCTTCAGTTAACTTCGATTAACTTCAAGTGACTTCAGATGACTCCAGATGTCTTCAAGTGACTTCAGATGACTCCAGATGTCTTCAAGTGACTTCAAATGACTTCAGGTGACTCCAGATGTCTTCATGTGGCTCTAGACGTCTTCATGTGGCTCTAGACGTCTTCATGTGGCTCTAGACGTCTTCAGGTAACTTCGAGTGGCTTCAGGGGACTTCGGATGTCTTCATGTGACTTCAGATGACTTCATGTGGCTCCAGATGTCTTCAGGTGACTTCGAGTGACTTCAGTGACTCCAGATGTCTTCAAGTGACTTCAGGAGACTTCAGGTGACTACAGACGTGTTCCGGTTTCTTCAGCTGACTTGCTACAGACCTTCGTGTACTTGTACAGCCATATTTGTTAAATCTCGAAGTTTACTACCGGGAATTCCTTCTGTTTTTGTTTTTATGGCAGAAAATAGTGAGCCGAACATGGTCTCATGACATCGCGTGCTGTTCCCCCTTTTTATATTCCCTAGCCATATCACAAACCCACTCCGAATCTGCCACAAGTAACTTTGGAGTAGCAACTCACCATTTAGGCAGCTACAGTTGTCTTCGCTGCAGAACCTGAGCTCTGGAACTTTGTACATGCATCATTATCCTTGGATTATTGACGTAACAGTTGCCTCTATACTATAACAGTGGGTTCCTTTAACTCAGGTACCATGATCACGGATTCCCCAAATAACCTACGTTAAGAAGCATGCTGTAGGAGCATGGAACATATAATTCATTTCCCTGTCAACAAATTTAACAATGTTATTCGTTTCTATCTGTGGCAGCATGGTTCCAGTGTCAATTGTTTGTGCGAGACTCAGCCTTGTGTGCAGATGAACTTCTTTGACATGACTGGTGATGTGTCAGTGGCTACAGAGGACTCCATGTGATTTCTTGTTGCTACAGACATCATCAGGTGACCTCGAGAGACTATAGACGCCTTCGTGCGAGATCAGGGGACTCCAGGCTTCTGCAGGAGGCTTCAGGTGACTCCAGCCGTCTCCAGGTGACTTCAGATGGCTTGACGTGGCCCCAGACGTCTTCAGTTAACTTCTATTAACTTCAAGTGACTTCAGATGACTCCAGATGTCTTCAAGTGACTTCAGATGACTCCAGATGTCTTCAAGTGACTTCAAATGACTTCAGGTGACTCCAGATGTCTTCATGTGGCTCTAGACGTCTTCAGGTAACTTCGAGTGGCTTCAGGGGACTTCGGATGTCTTCATGTGACTTCAGATGACTTCATGTGGCTCCAGATGTCTTCAGGTGACTTCGAGTGACTTCAGTGACTCCAGATGTCTTCAAGTGACTTCAGGATACTTCAGGTGACTAGAGACGTGTTAGGGTTTCTTCAGCTGACTTGCTACAGACCTTCGTGTACTTGTACAGCCTTGTTTGTTAAATCTCGAAGTTCGCTACCGGGTGTTCCTTCTGTTTTTGTTTTTATGACAGAAAATAGTGAGCCGAACATGGTCTCATGACATCGCGTGCTGTTCCGCCTTTTCAAATTTCCTAGCCATATCACGAACCCACTCCGAATCTGCCACAAGTAACTTAGGAGTAGCAACTCACAGTTTACACAGCTATAGTTGTCTTCGCTGCAGAACCTGAGCTCTGGAACTTTCTACGTGCATCATTATCCTTGGATTATTGACGTAACAGTTGCCTCTATGCTATAACAGTGGGTTCCTTTAACTCAGGTACCATGATCACGGATTTCCCAAATAACCTACGTTAAGAAGCACTGCTGTAGGAGCATGGAACATATAATTCATTTCCCTCTCAACAAATTTAACAATGTTATTCGTTTCTATCTGTGGCAGCATGGTTCCAGTATCAATTGTCTGTGCGAGACTCTGCCTTCTGTGCAGATGAGCTTCTTTGACATGACTGGTGATGTCTCAGTGGCTACAGAGGACTTCATGTGATTTCTTGTTGCTGCAGACCTCATCAGGCGACCTCGAGAGACTATAGACGCCTTCGTGCGAGATCAGGGGACTCCAGGCATCTGCAGGAGGCTTCAGGTGACTCCAGCCGTCTCCAGGTCACTTCAGATGGCTTGACGTGGCCCCAGACGTCTTCAGTTAACGTCGATTAACTTCAAGTGACTTCAGATGACTCCAGATGTCTTCAAGTGACTTCGGATGACTCCAGATGTCTTCAAGTGACTTCAATTGACTTCAGGTGACTCCAGATGTCTTCATGTGGCTCTAGACGTCTTCAGGTAACTTCGAGTGGCTTCAGGGGACTTCGGATGTCTTCATGTGACTTCAGATGACTTCATGTGGCTCTAGACGTCTTAAGGTGACTTCGAGTGACTTCAGGTGACTCCAGATGTCTTCAAGTGACTTCAGGATACTTCAGGTGACTAGAGACGTGTTCCGGTTTCTTCAGCTGACTTGCTAGAGACCTTCGTGTACTTGTACAGCCTTGTTTGTTAAATCTCGAAGTTCGCTACCGGGTGTTCCTTCTGTTTTTGTTTTTATGGCAGAAAATAGTGAGCCGAACATGGTCTCATGACATCGCGTGCTGTTCCGCCTTTTCAAATTTCCTAGCCATATCACGAACCCACTCCGAATCTGCCACAAGTAACTTAGGAGTAGCAACTCACAGTTTACACAGCTATAGTTGTTTTCACTGCAGAACCTGAGCTCTGGAACTTTGTACGTGCATCATTATCCTTGGATTATTGACGTAACAGTTGCCTCTATGCTATAACAGTGGGTTCCTTTAACTCAGGTACCATGATCACGGATTTCCCAAATAACCTACGTTAAGAAGCACTGCTGTAGGAGCATGGAACATATAATTCATTTCCCTCTCAACAAATTTAACAATGTCATTCGTTTCTATCTGTGGCAGCATGGTTCCAGTATCAATTGTCTGTGCGAGACTCTGCCTTCTGTGCAGATGAGCTTCTTTGACATGACTGGTGATGTCTCAGTGGCTACAGAGGACTTCATGTGATTTCTTGTTGCTGCAGACCTCATCAGGCGACCTCGAGAGACTATAGACGCCTTCGTGCGAGATCAGGGGACTCCAGGCATCTGCAGGAGGCTTCAGGTGACTCCAGCCGTCTCCAGGTCACTTCAGATGGCTTGACGTGGCCCCAGACGTCTTCAGTTAACGTCGATTAACTTCAAGTGACTTCAGATGACTCCAGATGTCTTCAAGTGACTTCGGATGACTCCAGATGTCTTCAAGTGACTTCAATTGACTTCAGGTGACTCCAGATGTCTTCATGTGGCTCTAGACGTCTTCAGGTAACTTCGAGTGGCTTCAGGGGACTTCGGATGTCTTCATGTGACTTCAGATGACTTCATGTGGCTCTAGACGTCTTAAGGTGACTTCGAGTGGCTTCAGGGGACTTCGGATGTCTTCATGTGACTTGAGATGACTTCATGTGGCTCTAGACGTCTTCAGTTAACTTCGAGTAACTTCAAGTGACTTGAGATGACTCCAGATGTCTTCAAGTGACTTCAAATGACTTCAGGTGACTCCAGATGTCTTCATATGGCTCTAGACGTCTTCAAGTGGCTTCAGGTAACTTCGAGTGGCTTCAGGGGACTTCGAGTGGCTTCAGGGGACTTCGAGTGGCTTCATGTGACTTCGGATGTCTTCATGTGACTTCGGATGTCTTCATGTGGCTCTAGACGTCTTCAGGTGACTTCGAGTGACTTCAGGTGACTCCAGATGTCTTCAAGTGACTTCAGGAGACTTCAGGTGACTACAGACGTGTTCCGGTTTCTTCAGCTGACTTGCTACAGACCTTCGTGTACTTGTACAGCCTTGTTTGTTAAATCTCGAAGTTCACTACCAGGAGTTCCTTCTGTTTTTGTTTTAACGGCAGAAAATAGTGATCCGAACATGGTCTCATGACATCGCGTGCTGTTCCCCCTTTTTATATTCCCTAGCCATATCACAAACCCACTCCGAATCTGCCACAAGTAACTTAGGAGTAGCAACTCACCGTTTAGGCAGCTACAGTTGTCTTCGCTGCAGAACCTGAGCTCTGGAACTTTGTACATGCATCATTATCCTTGGATTATTGACGTAACAGTTGCCTCTATACTATAACAGTGGGTTCCTTTAACTCAGGTACCATGATCACAGATTCCCCAAATAACCTACGTTAAGAAGCATGCTGTAGGAGCATGGAACATATAATTCATTTCCCTGTCAACAAATTTAACAATGTTATTCGTTTCTATCTGTGGCAGCATGGTTCCAGTATCAATTGTTTGTGCGAGACTCAGCCTTGTGTGCAGATGAACTTCTTTGACATGACTGGTGATGTCTCAGTGGCTACAGAGGACTCCATGTGATTTCTTGTTGCTACAGACCTCATCAGGTGACCTCGAGAGACTATAGACGCCTTCGTGCGAGATCAGGGGACTCCAGGCTTCTGCAGGAGGCTTCAGGTGACTCCAGCCGTCTCCAGGTGACTTCAGATGGCTTGACGTGGCCCCAGACGTCTTCAGTTAACTTCGATTAACTTCAAGTGACTTCAGATGACTCCAGATGTCTTCAAGTGACTTCAGATGACTCCAGATGTCTTCAAGTGACTTCAAATGACTTCAGGTGACTCCAGATGTCTTCATGTGGCTCTAGACGTCTTCATGTGGCTCTAGACGTCTTCATGTGGCTCTAGACGTCTTCAGGTAACTTCGAGTGGCTTCAGGGGACTTCGGATGTCTTCATGTGACTTCAGATGACTTCATGTGGCTCCAGATGTCTTCAGGTGACTTCGAGTGACTTCAGTGACTCCAGATGTCTTCAAGTGACTTCAGGAGACTTCAGGTGACTACAGACGTGTTCCGGTTTCTTCAGCTGACTTGCTACAGACCTTCGTGTACTTGTACAGCCATATTTGTTAAATCTCGAAGTTTACTACCGGGAATTCCTTCTGTTTTTGTTTTTATGGCAGAAAATAGTGAGCCGAACATGGTCTCATGACATCGCGTGCTGTTCCCCCTTTTTATATTCCCTAGCCATATCACAAACCCACTCCGAATCTGCCACAAGTAACTTTGGAGTAGCAACTCACCATTTAGGCAGCTACAGTTGTCTTCGCTGCAGAACCTGAGCTCTGGAACTTTGTACATGCATCATTATCCTTGGATTATTGACGTAACAGTTGCCTCTATACTATAACAGTGGGTTCCTTTAACTCAGGTACCATGATCACGGATTCCCCAAATAACCTACGTTAAGAAGCATGCTGTAGGAGCATGGAACATATAATTCATTTCCCTGTCAACAAATTTAACAATGTTATTCGTTTCTATCTGTGGCAGCATGGTTCCAGTGTCAATTGTTTGTGCGAGACTCAGCCTTGTGTGCAGATGAACTTCTTTGACATGACTGGTGATGTGTCAGTGGCTACAGAGGACTCCATGTGATTTCTTGTTGCTACAGACATCATCAGGTGACCTCGAGAGACTATAGACGCCTTCGTGCGAGATCAGGGGACTCCAGGCTTCTGCAGGAGGCTTCAGGTGACTCCAGCCGTCTCCAGGTGACTTCAGATGGCTTGACGTGGCCCCAGACGTCTTCAGTTAACTTCTATTAACTTCAAGTGACTTCAGATGACTCCAGATGTCTTCAAGTGACTTCAGATGACTCCAGATGTCTTCAAGTGACTTCAAATGACTTCAGGTGACTCCAGATGTCTTCATGTGGCTCTAGACGTCTTCAGGTAACTTCGAGTGGCTTCAGGGGACTTCGGATGTCTTCATGTGACTTCAGATGACTTCATGTGGCTCCAGATGTCTTCAGGTGACTTCGAGTGACTTCAGTGACTCCAGATGTCTTCAAGTGACTTCAGGATACTTCAGGTGACTAGAGACGTGTTAGGGTTTCTTCAGCTGACTTGCTACAGACCTTCGTGTACTTGTACAGCCTTGTTTGTTAAATCTCGAAGTTCGCTACCGGGTGTTCCTTCTGTTTTTGTTTTTATGACAGAAAATAGTGAGCCGAACATGGTCTCATGACATCGCGTGCTGTTCCGCCTTTTCAAATTTCCTAGCCATATCACGAACCCACTCCGAATCTGCCACAAGTAACTTAGGAGTAGCAACTCACAGTTTACACAGCTATAGTTGTCTTCGCTGCAGAACCTGAGCTCTGGAACTTTCTACGTGCATCATTATCCTTGGATTATTGACGTAACAGTTGCCTCTATGCTATAACAGTGGGTTCCTTTAACTCAGGTACCATGATCACGGATTTCCCAAATAACCTACGTTAAGAAGCACTGCTGTAGGAGCATGGAACATATAATTCATTTCCCTGTCAACAAATTTAACAATGTTATTCGTTTCTATCTGTGGCAGCATGGTTCCAGTATCAATTGTCTGTGCGAGACTCAGCCTTCTGTGCAGATGAGCTTCTTTGACATGACTGGTGATGTCTCAGTGGCTACAGAGGACTTCATGTGATTTCTTGTTGCTGCAGACCTCATCAGGCGACCTCGAGAGACTATAGACGCCTTCGTGCGAGATCAGGGGACTCCAGGCATCTGCAGGAGGCTTCAGGTGACTCCAGCCGTCTCCAGGTCACTTCAGATGGCTTGACGTGGCCCCAGACGTCTTCAGTTAACTTCGATTAACTTCAAGTGACTTCAGATTACTCCAGATGTCTTCAAGTGACTTCAGATGACTCCAGATGTCTTCAAGTGACTTCAAATGACTTCAGGTGACTCCAGATGTCTTCATGTGGCTCTAGACGTCTTCATGTGGCTCTAGACGTCTTCAGGTAACTTCGAGTGGCTTCAGGGGACTTCGGATGTCTTCATGTGACTTCAGATGACTTCATGTGGCTCCAGATGTCTTCAGGTGACTTCGAGTGACTTCAGGTGACTCCAGATGTCTTCAAGTGACTTCAGGAGACTTCAGGTGACTACAGACGTGTTCCGGTTTCTTCAGCTGACTTGCTACAGACCTTCGTGTACTTG
This sequence comes from Ornithodoros turicata, assembly GCF_037126465.1. NCBI lineage: Eukaryota > Metazoa > Arthropoda > Arachnida > Ixodida > Argasidae > Ornithodoros > Ornithodoros turicata. The sequence continues at coordinate 27,857,794 of NC_088202.1, read as the reverse complement.
TACAGCCTTATTTGTTAAATCTCGAAGTTTACTACCGAGAATTCCTTCTGTTTTTGTTTTTATGGCAGAAAATAGTGAGCCGAACATGGTCTCATGACATCGCGTGCTGTTCCCCCTTTTTATATTCCCTAGCCATATCACAAACCCACTCCGAATCTGCCACAAGTAACTTAGGAGTAGCAACTCACCGTTTAGGCAGCTACAGTTGTCTTCGCTGCAGAACCTGAGCTCTGGAACTTTGTACATGCATCATTATCCTCGGATTATTGACGTAACAGTTGCCTCTATACTATAACAGTGGGTTCCTTTAACTCAGGTACCATGATCACAGATTCCCCAAATAACCTACGTTAAGAAGCATGCTGTAGGAGCATGGAACATATAATTCATTTCCCTGTCAACCAATTTAACAATGTTATTCGTTTCTATCTGTGGCAGCATGGTTCCAGTATCAATTGTTTGTGCGAGACTCAGCCTTGTGTGCAGATGAACTTCTTTGACATGACTGGTGATGTCTCAGTGGCTACAGAGGACTCCATGTGATTTCTTGTTGCTACAGACCTCATCAGGTGACCTCGAGAGACTATAGACGCCTTCGTGCGAGATCAGGGGACTCCAGGCTTCTGCAGGAGGCTTCAGGTGACTCCAGCCGTCTCCAGGTGACTTCAGATGGCTTGACGTGGCCCCAGACGTCTTCAGTTAACTTCGATTAACTTCAAGTGACTTCAGATTACTCCAGATGTCTTCAAGTGACTTCAGATGACTCCAGATGTCTTCAAGTGACTTCAAATGACTTCAGGTGACTCCAGATGTCTTCATGTGGCTCTAGACGTCTTCATGTGGCTCTAGACGTCTTCAGGTAACTTCGAGTGGCTTCAGGGGACTTCGGATGTCTTCATGTGACTTCATGTGGCTCCAGATGTCTTCAGGTGACTTCGAGTGACTTCAGTGACTCCAGATGTCTTCAAGTGACTTCAGGAGACTTCAGGTGACTACAGACGTGTTCCGGTTTCTTCAGCTGACTTGCTACAGACCTTCGTGTACTTGTACAGCCATATTTGTTAAATCTCGAAGTTTACTACCGGGAATTCCTTCTGTTTTTGTTTTTATGGCAGAAAATAGTGAGCCGAACATGGTCTCATGACATCGCGTGCTGTTCCCCCTTTTTATATTCCCTAGCCATATCACAAACCCACTCCGAATCTGCCACAAGTAACTTTGGAGTAGCAACTCACCGTTTAGGCAGCTACAGTTGTCTTCGCTGCAGAACCTGAGCTCTGGAACTTTGTACATGCATCATTATCCTTGGATTATTGACGTAACAGTTGCCTCTATACTATAACAGTGGGTTCCTTTAACTCAGGTACCATGATCACGGATTCCCCAAATAACCTACGTTAAGAAGCATGCTGTAGGAGCATGGAACATATAATTCATTTCCCTGTCAACAAATTTAACAATGTTATTCGTTTCTATCTGTGGCAGCATGGTTCCAGTATCAATTGTTTGTGCGAGACTCAGCCTTGTGTGCAGATGAACTTCTTTGACATGACTGGTGATGTGTCAGTGGCTACAGACGACTCCATGTGATTTCTTGTTGCTACAGACCTCATCAGGTGACCTCGAGAGACTATAGACGCCTTCGTGCGAGATCAGGGGACTCCAGGCTTCTGCAGGAGGCTTCAGGTGACTCCAGCCGTCTCCAGGTGACTTCAGATGGCTTGACGTGGCCCCAGACGTCTTCAGTTAACTTCGATTAACTTCAAGTGACTTCAGATGACTCCAGATGTCTTCAAGTGACTTCAGATGACTCCAGATGTCTTCAAGTGACTTCAGATGACTCCAGATGTCTTCAAGTGACTTCAAATGACTTCAGGTGACTCCAGATGTCTTCATGTGGCTCTAGACGTCTTCAGGTAACTTCGAGTGGCTTCAGGGGACTTCGGATGTCTTCATGTGACTTCAGATGACTTCATGTGGCTCCAGATGTCTTCAGGTGACTTCGTGTGACTTCAGTGACTCCAGATGTCTTCAAGTGACTTCAGGAGACTTCAGGTGACTACAGACGTGTTCCGGTTTCTTCAGCTGACTTGCTACAGACCTTCGTGTACTTGTACAGCCTTATTTGTTAAATCTCGAAGTTTACTACCGAGAATTCCTTCTGTTTTTGTTTTTATGGCAGAAAATAGTGAGCCGAACATGGTCTCATGACATCGCGTGCTGTTCCCCCTTTTTATATTCCCTAGCCATATCACAAACCCACTCCGAATCTGCCACAAGTAACTTAGGAGTAGCAACTCACCGTTTAGGCAGCTACAGTTGTCTTCGCTGCAGAACCTGTGCTCTGGAACTTTGTACATGCATCATTATCCTTGGATTATTGACGTAACAGTTGCCTCTATACTATAACAGTCGGTTCCTTTAACTCAGGTACCATGATCACAGATTCCCCAAATAACCTACGTTAAGAAGCATGCTGTAGGAGCATGGAACATATAATTCATTTCCCTGTCAACAAATTTAACAATGTTATTCGTTTCTATCTGTGGCAGCATGGTTCCAGTATCAATTGTTTGTGCGAGACTCAGCCTTGTGTGCAGATGAACTTCTTTGACATGACTGGTGATGTCTCAGTGGCTACAGAGGACTCCATGTGATTTCTTGTTGCTACAGACCTCATCAGGTGACCTCGAGAGACTATAGACGCCTTCGTGCGAGATCAGGGGACTCCAGGCTTCTGCAGGAGGCTTCAGGTGACTCCAGCCGTCTCCAGGTGACTTCAGATGGCTTGACGTGGCCCCAGACGTCTTCAGTTAACTTCGATTAACTTCAAGTGACTTCAGATGACTCCAGATGTCTTCAAGTGACTTCAGATGACTCCAGATGTCTTCAAGTGACTTCAAATGACTTCAGGTGACTCCAGATGTCTTCATGTGGCTCTAGACGTCTTCAGGTAACTTCGAGTGGCTTCAGGGGACTTCGGATGTCTTCATGTGACTTCAGATGACTTCATGTGGCTCCAGATGTCTTCAGGTGACTTCGAGTGACTTCAGTGACTCCAGATGTCTTCAACTGACTTCAGGAGACTTCAGGTGACTACAGACGTGTTCCGGTTTCTTCAGCTGACTTGCTACAGACCTTCGTGTACTTGTACAGCCATATTTGTTAAATCTCGAAGTTTACTACCGGGAATTCCTTCTGTTTTTGTTTTTATGGCAGAAAATAGTGAGCCGAACATGGTCTCATGACATCGCGTGCTGTTCCCCCTTTTTATATTCCCTAGCCATATCACAAACCCACTCCGAATCTGCCACAAGTAACTTTGGAGTAGCAACTCACCGTTTAGGCAGCTACAGTTGTCTTCGCTGCAGAACCTGAGCTCTGGAACTTTGCACATGCATCATTATCCTTGGATTATTGACGTAACAGTTGCCTCTATACTATAACAGTGGGTTCCTTTAACTCAGGTACCATGATCACGGATTCCCCAAATAACCTACGTTAAGAAGCATGCTGTAGGAGCATGGAACATATAATTCATTTCCCTGTCAACAAATTTAACAATGTTATTCGTTTCTATCTGTGGCAGCATGGTTCCAGTATCAATTGTTTGTGCGAGACTCAGCCTTGTGTGCAGATGAACTTCTTTGACATGACTGGTGATGTGTCAGTGGCTACAGAGGACTCCATGTGATTTCTTGTTGCTACAGACCTCATCAGGTGACCTCGAGAGACTATAGACGCCTTCGTGCGAGATCAGGGGACTCCAGGCTTCTGCAGGAGGCTTCAGGTGACTCCAGCCGTCTCCAGGTGACTTCAGATGGTTTGACGTGGCCCCAGACGTCTTCAGTTAACTTCGATTAACTTCAAGTGACTTCAGATGACTCCAGATGTCTTCAAGTGACTTCAGATGACTCCAGATGTCTTCAAGTGACTTCAAATGACTTCAGGTGACTCCAGATGTCTTCATGTGGCTCTAGACGTCTTCAGGTAACTTCGAGTGGCTTCAGGGGACTTCAGATGTCTTCATGTGACTTCAGATGACTTCATGTGGCTCCAGATGTCTTCAGGTGACTTCGAGTGACTTCAGTGACTCCAGATGTCTTCAACTGACTTCAGGAGACTTCAGGTGACTACAGACGTGTTCCGGTTTCTTCAGCTGACTTGCTACAGACCTTCGTGTACTTGTACAGCCATATTTGTTAAATCTCGAAGTTTACTACCGGGAATTCCTTCTGTTTTTGTTTTTATGGCAGAAAATAGTGAGCCGAACATGGTCTCATGACATCGCGTGCTGTTCCCCCTTTTTATATTCCCTAGCCATATCACAAACCCACTCCGAATCTGCCACAAGTAACTTTGGAGTAGCAACTCACCGTTTAGGCAGCTACAGTTGTCTTCGCTGCAGAACCTGAGCTCTGGAACTTTGCACATGCATCATTATCCTTGGATTATTGACGTAACAGTTGCCTCTATACTATAACAGTGGGTTCCTTTAACTCAGGTACCATGATCACGGATTCCCCAAATAACCTACGTTAAGAAGCATGCTGTAGGAGCATGGAACATATAATTCATTTCCCTGTCAACAAATTTAACAATGTTATTCGTTTCTATCTGTGGCAGCATGGTTCCAGTATCAATTGTTTGTGCGAGACTCAGCCTTGTGTGCAGATGAACTTCTTTGACATGACTGGTGATGTGTCAGTGGCTACAGAGGACTCCATGTGATTTCTTGTTGCTACAGACCTCATCAGGTGACCTCGAGAGACTATAGACGCCTTCGTGCGAGATCAGGGGACTCCAGGCTTCTGCAGGAGGCTTCAGGTGACTCCAGCCGTCTCCAGGTGACTTCAGATGGCTTGACGTGGCCCCAGACGTCTTCAGTTAACTTCGATTAACTTCAAGTGACTTCAGATGACTCCAGATGTCTTCAAGTGACTTCAGATGACTCCAGATGTCTTCAAGTGACTTCAGATGACTCCAGATGTCTTCAAGTGACTTCAAATGACTTCAGGTGACTCCAGATGTCTTCATGTGGCTCTAGACGTCTTCAGGTAACTTCGAGTGGCTTCAGGGGACTTCGGATGTCTTCATGTGACT